>NC_066543.1:18066844-18098480 GCF_024679095.1 Eriocheir sinensis
TATATATATATATATATATATATATATATATATATATATATATATATATATATATATATATATATATATATATATATATATATATATATATATATATATATATATATATATATATATATATATATATATATATATATATATATATATATATATATATATATATGGGAAATTTTGACTTTCATGAATTGAAATTAACAATATTAATAGTGAAAATTAAAATTAGTAATTGTCTCCTCCACTCCTGTCACAATAATAGTAAGAATTACTTTCTGTTGATATAATTTATCATTTGAGTTATATTGTTCAATATTTTGGTTGTTTTTTCAATGCTAAGAATCTCATTGAATCAAGTTTCTTCATATATCAACTCTGAGGTCACATTGTACTTTTATTGAATCGCAAAAATTTTGTCATACATGTGATACTGGTAGATGGTAATTGTAAAACTTGTTGTGCACTAAGTAACTAACTACTGAGGAGCATACTTCTGGGGACTGTCGCTTCACTCACTCGTTGCCTCCACTCCACTTTTTTACACAATTTTAACTCTTCTACTAATGTGATCTTTTGTTTGTCATGTACGTACATATTTAGACCAATGGTCCTTAATTTACCAGATGCACAACACTTTGGAGGTGTTGAGGGGTGACATCGTGTATCGCATCATTAGTCAAAGCCATGTATTGGGCGGGAAATATTTCTTCCAAATTATAGGCCTTGATATTTCTTAAAATTTACTGAAGTTTATTTAAAAAAAAATAATTTGGATTCCCTGTGTTGAACATAATAATTTTGTTTATTAGTATAATTCCTAAGTTCCATTTGTCTGGGAAGGTTCTTTGGCTGACATGTTGACTAGTGGCCAGAGGCGAGTAAACAGCTTGTAATATTTAATAACTGTTTTATATAATACACAGCCACACCATTGTTGTGTGTGTATTGTATAGTATAATTTATCATGTTTTTTGTGTTGTTTCCATACTACTGAAGCCAATTAAATGTTGTGTGTTCTAATGTGTATGTGATACTGGCTTTTAAGGACAGGGCACATTGTGGAACTACTACTTGATTTCTTGTCTGTATTCTCTACATGCAAATCTAAATTTTAATTTTCATAAAATTCCCTGTGTCCATGGATATCCCAGGTAATTCTGTTCAAATTGCTTGCATTTGGCTACCAGGAATGGTGCAGAGGTGGTCTCATATGTGCCTGAGGGTAGAGTTTGGCTTCTGATAGGTTCTTTGTTTTAGTTCTTGAAAATTCTGAGCTTCTCAGAGCATAATTAACTGCTCCATGTAATGATAAAGCTTAGAGGGTGCTGGATGATGAAGCATGGCAGTGGCAATACCCTTAGTGTGGGATTATATCAACAATTGTTTGTCATTATGCAACCAGTATTTCTTTTGTCTTAAGTCTAAGATATAGAAGGCTTTAAAAACAGCTACAGAATCTGAGATCAGATTTGTGTTGCTACTTTCTTTGTAGCAATTTTGCAAAGGAAATATAGACTCACTCAGCATTAGTAAAATGGCATTTTGTTGGTACAATATTCAGGATTTAGATTTAGATTTTCAGGAACCTGGTGCTCATTGCCTGACTATGGTTGTGAATGACATCAAAATAATTGCTTGTGATACAGAGTTCCTTTGCAACATTGTATCACAGGAGTGATTGTGAAGTTTGATACATCACAGACCTTAAGTGAGGCCAGAAACCTGTTTATAAATGCCAACTTATTTTTTTTGTGTGTGTAAAATATATGCAAGTGAGGAAGTTAACGGGGACACCTGTAAATACTATGGCTGGAGCACATTGATATATTGAGAGATGTATATGAAGTGTGAAGGCCCGTTCTTGGAGGCTTATGACAGAAATGCTGGCAATAACATTGATGGATGGAGAACTGAACATGGGCCCAGGATTTGATCCATATTGATATTGTGGTAAGATTTTAAACTGTTAATGTTTTTAGGAAGTTTCAAATTCCAGAGGTAGAAAATAAGGTAAGATTCATAATAATTGTTGCCGAGTCACAACAACTCTACCATTATTTATTTTGAGGATGTGGGTTGGGACACTTAGAGGGGTGTTTTGCATTCTCATTTTTTAAGGAAGATTTCTGATCATGTGACCTGGAGATTCATTGTGTTCTTCCCGAGAGTAACATTAGTTCTTTCTGTAAGTAGGTAATTAGTTGTCTTTTGTGGTAGACTTGTTATGTATGTGGCTGGGGCACAGTGTTAGGGGCTGAGTTTATGGTAGCTTGCTAGCTCTGAGTGCTGGTGAAATACATGTGCTGAGTGAGTGGACATAAGCAATGAATGGTTGATTTGATCTTTAGTCTAGTGACTAAGGAAGCACTTGGGTTTTGCAAGCATTTTGGAACAATTATCAGTGAAACATTTGCATATTAGTTGCTAAAATGATAAAAACCCCAAATATTTGTAAACAAGCTGGAGTAATCATCTTTTTTTTGTAGGGAACATTTTTTTCCACAATGAGAGAATATTGACTGATCCATTGGAGGCCTTTTTCTAATACTTGTGTATCTATTTATTGACTACAAGCCAGTCTACAAACTTGTCAGAATTGTATATTCCAAGGTGTTGCTGTCGTCATATATGTTTTTTAAAAAAATAAAAAAATGTCCAACACTTATATAGCCTTTTGATGCTTGGGATGATAGATGTGATGAAAAGTGATTGAAAGATAAATGGGTACCTAGTGGAACCTGGGTAAGGTCAATGTGGTAAATCAGATGTTCCTAGGGTAATGAATGGGTTCTTACCCATCACAGTCTCAAGGGTTGATGCGCAGATGACCTCTAAAACCCTATTCACACATAGGTGATCTCAGGACGAAAGCGCCACGATCCTTGTTTGCTCTGGTATCGTTGAAAATTGGTGCACTTTGGCCCGTCCCCCAGCATGGATTATTTTGGCACGACGCTTGCACGAGTATTACCTGAATGCTGGACGGAAGCTGCACAACCATAACAATGCCTACCTGACAGCTGCCCGGTATCTGAGCAATCGACGACGATCAATCTTGAGATTTGAATTTAATATTTTTTCAGAAGACGATTCCTGCCCGACTAGTCTCCAGCATCAAAATGACAATAAAGAATTCTACCTGATTGCTAAACGAATGCTGCTCAATTGCTGGATGAATGGAGAACAACTGACAGGGCATGTGCTGTGCCCTTTCCCTCACTGGAAAACAAGTATGGGTACCATTATGACTGCTTATATATAATTAAATATTACTGGTAAGTTTTATATGTTCATATATGAATTGGACCACACTACTTAAAGCCACACACTAACCTTTTAAGTCCATATATATATATATATATATATATATATATATATATATATATATATATATATATATATATATATATATATATATATATATATATATATATATATATATATATATATATATATATATATATATATATATATATATATATATATATATATATATATATATATATATATATATATATATATATATATATATATATATATATATATATATATATATATATATATATATATATGCTGCCAAAGGCCATTTTGATTATATAAGAAAATAAAGTTGTCACAAAGTGATAAACATCGTCCAACCAATAACACCAATAAGATAAAAGGTTGGCTTACTCGAACCGCATCTTACGTCTCTGCTAGGTGAACAGGGGCTACACGTGAAAGACCCAACTTATCTTCACCCGGCCGGGGAATCGAACCCCGGTCCTGGTTGTGAGGCAGATGCTCTATCCACTGAGCTACCGTGTGTGTGTGTGTGTGTGTGTACAGGGGCGTAGCCAGGGGGGGGGGGCACGTGACCCCCCTTCAGGAACTCCTTTTTTGTGGGTTTGTTGGAAGTTCTCGAGAATGACATGCCGTGCATGGCTGTCACCGCCCAAATAGTGTAGATCAGCGGTTCTTAACCTGGGGGTCGTTTGGGGTTTCTCGAGGGGTCGCGGAGGGTTTGGGATTTTTTTTTTTTTTTTTTCATGTATGTGAAGCGGCCAGCTGCTGAAAACATCAACCACAATCAGTCAGTCAGTCAGATCATAGCTACGGGGGGGGGTCTGTCTGTGCTCCGCTCCTGGCTGGTTGTGACTCCCAAGGCGCAGCACCAAGGTTTTGAGTCACGAAAGTATGAGGCCAAGCAAACTGAAGGTTCATTTTGAGTCTTACCATAGTGGACGAAAGCTTGGACTACTTCAAGCGAAAAGAAGCTGCTCTGAAGGCCAGTCGCATCGATTCCACCGGTCAGTTCGCTCGTGAGAACAAAGCAGCGCGCTGGAGGCTTCATACAGAATTGCTCTAAAAAATCGCGCAGACCAAGAAGCCTCATACCATTGGTAAAAAATCTGATTAAGCCTTGCATTCTGGAAACAACGAAGGTGATTGATCGATTGATAGTTTATTGTTGCAGGTAAACAACAAGGGAGAAGGGAGGAACATGCCATCCCAATTAACCCCCAGGCAGGACAGAGTGTGATTATACAACTATTAATACATGTGTAGGTAGCGTGATTCATGTAGAACAGCAGGCACACAGGTTGAGGGCAGTTTCCCTTTTGAATGATACAGTCAAAAGTAGGATCTCGGACTTTTTTTCGCACTTTGGAAAGCTCGCGAATTTTTAGTGCCTATTATTTGCTCTAATTATTCATGTAGCACTCTGAACTGCTGCAATACATCAAATTACATTTTTCTCATTGATGACATACTATTAGATTTATATTTTCGCTTTTTATTGTAATGTTAATATTAACTCGCGAAGGAAAAATATCCGGCATTTAGTCCTCCGCAGTTTAAGGGTTAAGTAAAATTTTAAGTGGAGTAAAGTATTTTTTTGGAAAATGCGATTTGTTTTTTACAGAAAATTTTCATCGGATATATTCACAAATACTTTTTTGGTATTTTGTTGGGGATATATACCCCAAGGGAGGAAGGCGGTGCAACCCCCCAGACGGCCGGTAGGGAGATGCCCAATTCTTTCAAGGAGGAGGCCCAACAACGGGGCTGAGGGTGTCGGAAAGAGCCCGCCTTTCCACCCCCATGGCACCGGGCAGGTCTCGAACTCACGCTCCAGCACCCCGCCGAAGCGCAAGGCGGAGACCCTACCACGGGACCACGGGAGCCTACCCCCCCCATTCACAAATACTTATTATTATAAACCATTACTATTGAAATGCAGTAAAGTATGTCTTGATATATTTTTTTCAATTGTTTTCCAACAGTTGTGCCAATTGATTTCCTTGCTGCATCATGACAAAGAGGGCTACCTACACATGTATTAATAGCTGTATAATCACACTCTGTCCCGCCTGGGGGTTGGGATGGCATGTTCCTCCCTTCTCCCTTGTTGTTTACCTGCAACAATAAACTATCAATCAATCAATAACACAGTGTCAGGAGGCGCCGTTGCAAAGGGCAGCCATCATCATCATCATCACCCAAACGTAAACAAACCCAGCCTGGCGGACACGTGCTGGACCGCCTGGCACACCAATACATAGACCACACTGACCTCCTCTGACAGTCCTCCAACACACACTGGAGTAACGGCTGACCTCAGACAGCTCACGGTACAGACACTCCCCCAGCCGTCCCCTGGACACACCCGCTTGAGGACTGGCCACACCCGCCTCACCTGCACAGACTGTCCAGGACCCATACACACACACCAGAACACCCCCTCCTGCACTGCCCAAGATTCCACGCACCAACCTCAAGGCATCCCTGACCAGCCTCCGCATCCACCCTGGAGGACCTGCTGGGCAGCCACACCCTCAGCCCTAACACCCAAGCCTTCCAAGTGTACCTTCCTGCAGAAGGAGGGGCGGCAACTCGACAGGATCTAACCCCACCCTGGTGACAGAACGGCAAACAAAACCTGATACCAACTACCACTGAAGGGGCTGTGGAGGCTGTGGCCCCACAGCCCCATAAAACACCCAAGAAGAAGAAGAAGGTGGACCCCGCCAGCCATCCAGCGCCCCTTCTCTCCCTCCTCCTACTGGTGACGTAAGTACCCTGCCGCACACCACAGCCCCCCCACACCCCATCCCTGCCCCTGAAGTAGATCCTGCCCTCACCTTCGGCCCAAACCCCGGTCACGGTGTGTGTCGTGCCTTGCATGGGCAATTATGTGTGTTCAATATACCAGAAAGTAGAATTAATTGTTGATCATTTAAACGAGAGAGTAAGATTAGTAGTTTATTCAGCAAGTCTTGTAAGGTAGCAGCATACAGGACTATCATCTGCCAAATAATATAGGTAGCGTGACCGTAAGAATGTTACTTGAGGTAAATATATTTGTTAAGAGAATTAAGGGTCAAGGGACAGGGTCCAGCCTTATGAGACTAAATTGTGTCACTTGTAACACTTAGAGCTTATTTAGTCTGATTAAAACCACCACAGACACTATCACTCTAAACCAATGGTAATTGTCAAGATTGACTCCGCACCTCCAAAATGCGATATTACACCTCCATATTATAGTTAAGGGACGAAGTACATGTCCCTCAACCATAACAAAGTATACTTAGAAGTAAGGAAAGAGGCCGTCCCCTTCCCCTAGTAACCATCTTGAGTGTTTTTTGGTGGGGGAGCAGATTTAAGCTCCTCCAACCAAACTTTACATGACCTAACCTCTAACCTCCTAACCAGGGGGGTCGCAGCACCCCCTCCACATGTATGATGTGCTGGTAAAACTCGAGAAGTACAACAGTACCTTGGAAAGGTTATTTTTCTGGGGGGGGGGATCCATAGTTACCAAACTAACATGCAAACACAAGAATGAGTAGCATCAACACACCAAGAAAAACTGTCAAGTATTTCCACTAACACGGGGTAACACGTAACCTGCTCACTCAGTTTTAATTAACACCACTCATCAACTTAATTAATACAATTAGTGAGTGTCTGTGCTCCACCATGGTCACCCCTGAGAATGACACACACACACCACTCTTTCCTCCTCCTGCACACTGCTGCTGCACACAACATGCTGGCTTGGGTCCTGCCACCACTCAGACTTGCTTCAACACCTCTGTGTGGGGCAATACCTCGTATAAGAGTGAGCTCGCTCCCTCGGTCTAGGGCAAGGGAGGACAGGCTATTTCGGCCCCAAAATGCTTTGGTGTGACGTCACGGAGTGCCAAAAGTACTCACAGGTTAGGCTTGCTTGAGACCTCTCTCTCTCTCTCTCTCTCTCTCTCTCTCTCTCTCTCTCTCTCATACTAAACCTCATTCTTCTTTTTCTTCTTCTTGTTATTGTCAGTTATCATTTTTATTAATTACTATTCTTATTATTACCATTATTATTATTTCAGGGGAGAAGACAGGAGGATGAGGAGGAGAGAAGGAGGAGGAGGAGGAGGAGGAGGAGTGCCTGATCCAGCAAGGTGATTCACTGTCACCTGTCACTGTCCGTCCACCCTCAGGAAAGCCCTTTGAGATCCAGGTAGGCCTGTATTTACCTAGTTGTATTTACCTAGTTGTAATTTTACAGGGCCTGGGCTTACGGTCATGTGGTCCCGTCTCCGTATCTATAATTATCCAACTTTTCCTTGAAACTTTGCACACTCTTTGCCGATACTATTTCTTCGCTTAATCTGTTCCAAACCTCTATATTTCTTTGTGGGAAGCTATATTTCTTTATGTCTCTTGAGCATCTTCCCTTCCTCAACTTTTTACTATATCCTCTAGTATTCCTGCTGGAAGGTTCCCCTCTTTCTGCTGACAAGGAGTGGTTACCGTCCCTCCTTGAGCAAATGGGATATGGTGTGTGGTGTGTGAAGGTCCTCCATTTTATGATTTTCTGTCTATGTTCCTACGAGGCTGTGTGTGTGATTCATTGTGTGCTGTGTAGTGCTGAGGGTGTTCTTTCATGCTGTGCCGAGTTGCCTGGGGCAAAGACAGTGCTGTGCTGAATCTGGCTTTGCTGTGTTAAGCCTACATCATGAGAGAGAGGAAGGGAGAGAGAAAGAGATAACAAGGAGAGAGATAAAAGAAGGGAGAGGAGAGAAGGAAGATGAAAGAGGAATAAGGAGAGAGAGAGAGAGAGAGAGAATGAAAGAGAAAAATAAAAAATAAAAACAATAATAATAATAATAATGAAAATATATTAATAACTGTTTTTATCCACAGCTCTGAAGAAGGAAGTCCATCTTGGAAGCCCCAAGAACCAGTCACCCCAGTCCAAGAAAAGGTCGCAAGAGGTCAAGAAGGTCACATTGTGAAGGAGCAGTCCAGTCAACCAGTCACTTAAGTTATTGGAAAGGGAAGGGAAGGGATAGGAAAGAGAAGGGAAGGAAAGAGAAGGGAAGGGAAGAGAGAGGAGAGAGAAGGGAAGGGAAGGGAAGGAATCAACAGAGAAGTACATATATATATAGTTCATCTTAGTCACATACAGTCTGATACACACAGTTACACTCACATAGATTTACATACAGTTTTGACGGTGCGTTTGACGAAGGCGTATGACTCAGTACATTGCTGATTGGCCCGGCCCACCGTGTTATGGACTCGCTCAACACAAATACAGGAAACCCTTGATATAACGGACTTATTTTTATTTTTATTTATTTTTTATTTTTTACATCAGAGGACACGGCTCAAGGGCAATAAAAAGAGTATTGTGTCCTTGAAGAGGTCGCGTAAATCAAAAACAATGTAAATCAAACATGAGGTGGGTTTCTATCGAAAAATAAATATTCACTTCATTCAGTGGAGAGAGAGAGAGAGAGAGCGAGAGAATATCCATATCACCGAAATATCCACTCAGGCACTCTCAGCCTCACTGGTGTGAGGAAGAAATGAGGGACATCATGAGCGACTGGCTAGTATTGGTGTCGGTACTGAGGAGTCTGGTGCTGGTACCGTACCGTATAGCTGGTACAGTTAGTACCTACCCAGTGCCCACCCCTATTGTTGAGTAGCATGGCAGCATGGGTACTGTATTGTTGTTCAAGTGGCGCGCGGGAAGAACTGATCTCAGATGTGTGGCCGCGGCGCCGTGTGAGTCCAGTTGCGTGAGACATCTGGTGGCCACTCCATAAAATATCCCGTATAAGTGAAAAACGTGTAAATTAAACATTTATTTGGATTTTGGACCCCGCGTTATTTCAAAAACGCATAAACCAAAGTCGCGTAAATCGAGAGTTACCTGTACAAAAAAAGCCCGCTACTCACCACTCCTATAAAAGATAAAAGTAAAGAGTAGCCAAAAGAGAAGTCAATTTCAGGTGGAGAGGTGTCTTGATACACTCGCAATTTTGGGGGGAACTCAGTCCGTAAGTGCCGAAAGTCCGTTATGAGCGGCGAAGATTAAAAAAAAAACGTAAAATAATTAAACGACGAACCTAGTAAACGTAGGCATGTATATATCTTTTATTTTGTATGTTGTGTGCACGTTGTCTATATGGCCGTACAGCACACTTGGCGATGGACTCCGAGGCACTGAGGTTGCTAGGTTGCCAGTGGGTGTTGCATGGGGGCCATGTTGTTACGGGTATGGGTATAATTTTACAAGTGCGCCAATCTTGCATTGGCAGACGAACCTTTTTTTTTTTTGGTAGTTTTGGGTGTTATGAAATAATCCGCTAACTGTTTCTGTCACAAATAATTAAATGACTGACTTTTCAATGCCTGTGTTACACCCGCTGCAGCACACGGGTCTGTGTCCTTCTATAATTCCTTCCCCTTCTGTCTCTCTCCGGCATATGACCACAGATGTTGCGCCCAATAAACAAAACTTTCCAACTCTTTCCCTTCTCCTATGATTCCTTCCCCTTCTGTCCCTCCAGCATATGACCACAGATGTTGCGCCCACTAAACCAGACTTTCCAACTGTTCCCTTCTCCTATGATTCCTTCCCCTTCTGTCTCTCTCCGGCATATGACCACAGATGTTGCGCCCACTAAACCAAACTTTCCAACTGTTCCCTTCTCCTATAATTCCTTCCCCTTCTGTCTCTCTCCGGCATATGACCACAGATGTTGCGCCCACTAAACCAAACTTTCCAACTGTTCCCTTCTCCTATGATTCCTTCCCCTTCTGTCCCTCTCCAGCATATGACCACAGATGTTGCGCCCACTAAACCAAACTTTCCAACTGTTCCCTTCTCCTATAATTCCTTCCCCTTCTGTCTCTCTCTGGCATATGACCCCAGATGTTGCGCCCACTAAACCAAACTTTCCAACTTTTTCTAACCTTCTCCGTTATATCCAAAATCCATTATAAGTGGGTCCATTATATCCAGGGTTTACTGTATATGTATATGGTTAAGCTGTTGTAGTTACCAGAAGCGGGTGGTTCAAAAACTATTCTCGGTCCGTCCCGGTGGATTTCTGACCGTCCGATCTTGTCCGTTATATCCGAATTCCATTATAAGCGGGTCAGTTATATCCAGGGTTTACTGTGTAGTTGAGGTCAATTCGCCTACAGTTCAGATACAGTTAGTTTTATACAGTTTAGAGCTAGCTTTCTTTCTCTCTCTTAAGATAATATTGCCTTCGTTATAGAGTTCAGCTTCCTCTCACTAGGTAGGCATATACATAGGCCTTTAGACTTTGCTACATACTGATTAGATCTCTCTCTCTCTCTCTGTTAAGATAATATTGCCTTTGTTATAGAGTATATATAACATACAGTCTCATACAGTTAGCTAGGTACATACAGTTGACATTTGGTCATCTCTGTCATTCCATAGTTAGTTAGTAGGTTAGTTGAGACACTATTACTAATCAATATTATTACCTTGCCTCTCTCCCTCTCCCTTCTGATACCTTTCTCTCTCTTTTATCAGCAAATTTCTTTGTTCTTTCTTTCATTATTTCTTTTCCTTTTCTCATCTCTCTCCTTCCCTTACCTCCTCTCTCTCTCTCATTTCGTTCTCTCTCTCTCCCTCTTTACCTTTTCCTCTCTTCCTCTCTATCTCATAGGAATAGAACACACAAACATTACAAATTATCTTTTTATTAATAGAAAAACACACATACATACATATACATAGTAACATTGATAAGGCTGTGTGGGTGCTATGTTGGCTAGGGGGGGAGGGAGGGAGAAGGGGGTCCTTCATGAGGCTGGGGGGGTATGTGTCTGTGGGCGGCACATCTGTGGGGTCCTGTGAGCTGTGGTGAGGTGAGGTGAGGTGAGAGAGAGAGAGAGAGAGAGAGAGAGAGAGGGGGGGGCACCTCTATCTCGCCTCTCGGGTCTCACTCACTCACTCTATGATCTAATGTATATAGTTATGCATATGTTGTATTATATGTATATAGCTAATGTATGTTGTATGGACTAATAAAAATGAAAAATATAGAAAAAGGTGTTTGTCATATGTGTGTGTGTGTGTGTGTGTTCTCTTCTTCCATTCTTCCTCCTCCTCTTCTTCTGATCTTTCTGTTGCCTTTATCATCATCTTCCTCCTTTTTCTCTTCTTCTTCTTCTTGGTCCCAGCATCAACACACACCTAAGGAGAATAACTGTATTAATGGATTGGAGAGAGAGAGAGAGAGAGAGAGAGAGAGAGAGAGAGAGAGAGAGAGAGAGACCTATACCAAATGAAGAAAATGCAATAACAAGAGGAGGAGAAACTATGCTAAAAAAAAGAGAAGTATGAGAGAAATAGGAAGGAAGAAAAAATGTGATGATCAGAGAAAGAGAATAAAGGAGGAGGAAGGGAGAGAACCAAATGGAGGGAAGGAAGAGGAAGAAGGAAGAGAAAATGTAATGAGCAGAGGAAGAGAAAGAAAGGAGGAAGGAGAAGGAAGAGAGAGAGAACCAAATAGAGGGAGGAAGGAGGTAAGGAAGAGGAAGAAGGTAAGTGGAGGAAAAGGGAGAAGAAATTATAAGTAGAAGGGAGAGAGAGAGAGAGAGAGAACGTATAATATTACATAGAAAAACCACACACACACATACAGGGGACTTAAATTTGCCTGCCTACCTAGATATTGACAATGTAATATATTTGTACTGAGCGAGTCCACAACACCATGGTCTGCCAGGCCTGCTGAGACCCACCGCTGTTATGCACTACACTACCAAGGTACAGTAGACCCTGGATATAATGGGCTAATATGGGGGGGGGGGAACTCAGTCCGTTACAAGCGGCAGAAATTTAAAGATACAGTCAGATTATGAGTTTAACCCCTTCACTACGGCCAGGCCAAAACAGCGCCCCGCGCCGTATCTAAGATTGCCAAGCGTGGCAAACTTCAAATGTCGCTATTGAATATAACAAGTTTTCAGCCATAAACTCAACATAATCATCATGTATTGTAATTATATGAAAACATGCAGAATTGAATGGTGCACATAAAGGGCCAGTCTTACAGTCACCTGTTTTCATTCGCTAGCCAGCGAATGAAAGCCTTCCGCGCGCGATCGGGTCTTACAGCCGCTCTTGGCCGCTGCTTTTCGCTCGCTCGTGAACGAAAAATCGGCGTTTTGGTAAGGAGATTTTGGGGAGCGGTTGAGGTGACAAAAACGAGATTTGTAACCAATGAATTCAAAGTAAGTGAGTAAATATGCAATGATATAACATGCCTAGCATGCAGAAAGCATATATAAGGCAAATAATTATTCAAAACACCTTTATTTTTGTTGTACAAGCGTTTTATTGGGCAGCGTATCGTACACTGCCAGCACAACAGTCTGTCGTCTTAGCCAACACAATGGATATTTTCGGTAAGTACATTTAGTGTTTTATTTATCTATTGACATTTCTTTTCATACGAGTGTGGTGATAGGGTTAACAAACTATTGCATACCTGTGGATTTGGTGGCACTAAATCAACATGAATTCTATTATGAAATATTAAGAATATATAAGACAGCCACCCAAAAAACATTCAAGGTATAATGGAACTATTCAAAGTAGTTGTTCCCAGGCAGAGGGGGAGAAAAAACAAAAACTATGGAAATACACCCATCACGGGTAGTCACCAGTTTATTTTGAATATGTTTTTATGTACCAATCAGTACGACTGTTTGTGATATGAATAACTAGATAAGTGATAGGCTACTGTCTTACAGTGAAAGGTAACTATTTTAGCTCTGATAGATTCAGACGCCATTAGGGTACTCATTATTAGGTTTGCTTAGTTCTGTGGAATCATATATAATTCTCAATCTATTAAGTCGCCATAGTTTATTTTATCAGCAATAGGTTATTATCCTTAGCAGTGATAGGTTGCTATCTTAATGTTGAGCTGCAGCTCTAAGCTAGTGTCATTTGCCCTGACAGCTACTTCACAGCAAGTTTCCACAGCAATAAGATGATTTTTCTCACTTATCTAAAATACTGACTACAATATTAATTTCTGAATAATTTATGGGAATGGCAGTTAAGGAGATTTTTTTTTATTTTCTTGAAATAGCTGTGTTGTTATTCTGTAAATATTTTGCTCCATTGTTCTCGTCGTTGTATTCTGGTGCGACAGTTATTTCCATACGATAAAGCATCATAGATTACCCAAAAAATTGAAGGCAGTCTCTGAAATATACCACTCAGGTCAGGCCAAAATCTTCAGGTAGGTTATGTAGGATTGTGCAGGATAGGTTCGGCTCGGCCCCCTTCCTATCTTTCAGTTTTAAAAAAATAAAGTTGGGGGCAAATGCTATAGCTGCATTAGCATTACAATTTGTTCTTCCATTCATCACTCTGTCCCTCAATCACTGTTATAGTGTACTTGTTTAAATTTTCCAGCTTGTTTCTTTCTCAGTTCTCTTGTTTTCTGCACACCCAACATTTATTCATTTTCATCCCAATTTCAACATGACTGCAATTTTTTTTAATAATACTTTATGTACATATATGTCTCTCCCACAGGATGTGGAATTCTTCTGAGTCTTAGGATGCTTGTCAGTGAAATACCTGGTCACAAGCAATTTCCTCTTCACCATAGCTGACTGCATATAAATTGTTGTCATCAGGTAGCAGGGCTATTGGAGATGTCAACTGATATACCTGGCACCCTTTCTACATATAATTTCTCTATCCGAGGAAGAACACCATGTGTCCGAAAAAGTTTATGATGTTGCTGGTATGGCAGGAGTTACAAAGAGTGTCAGGGCCAAGGTTAGACTACACCTAGGATCAGTCCACTCATTCTCAGTAGTGATGTACAGGCTGACGGATGAGGTCAGGCAGCAGTCTCCGTGGACCATGATATTTGTGGATGACATTGTGATATTTAGTGAAGGCAGGAAAGAAACTGAAAATGAACTAGGAGGAGCAAGCCTGAGTACACGTGAGTGAGCCCTATGGAGATGGTACAGTAAAGTTTCATAAAGTTGGCAAAGGTAGATAAGTTCATTTACTAGGGCTTAACAGTCCAAAGCAATGGAATGTGAGCTACAGAAGAGAAGAAAAGAGAACCGTACAGGCCAGATGAAATGGAGGGAGAATAGTGACAGGATCATCCAATATTTCTGCTCCCTGGGGCTGTCCTGTGGTGACTGTGTCCATTTATAGCATCAAAGAGCAGTCAAGTTACAGATATCATAAAAGACCTTTTGCTGTAAGAAAATCTTTATTTGGTAATAAATTTACCTGTATTTTCAACATGGAAAAATAAATTATTAAACTGTGTAATCCTTTTTTTAAGGCTAAATAAAGCTATATTATCAATAAAATATTAATATGTAATGATAAATTCTTTACCCCATGCTAAATTAATTAAAAAAGGTAAAGTTGGGGGCATATGCTTTAGCGGCATGTGGCCTCATTGCTCATCTCCATCTTGCTGGCCCTAGAGCTGGTTGTTGGTAAGAACTAATTATCCTGGGACATGGCTAGTGAAACAGGAGAGTTACCAGGTTACTTTCCCCAGATTTTCCCAAATATCCATTTCTTTGAGTGAAGAAACAATTCCCCCTGCTTTGTTCTTTACTGTTTTCAGATTAATAATACTCAATACCATTATAATTTGAAGAAAATAAACAAACAAGTAGGTAGTTCAATAGAAGTACTAAAGAAGGCTAACTAATCTAAGCAAACCTAACATTACCCTGCCAGTACTGTCAGTGCACTGGACAGTCAGGGCAGTGGCTGCAGTGGTTAGGTGGTGCTACTTTGGCTTGTCATCTACAAGAAAAAAAATATCTACACCGTACTTTGGCTTGTTATCTACAAGGGAAAGTATCTACACCGTAGAAATTTTATTTTGTAATGATATCTACATGGTAAAACTAATTATAACACTTTTGGTTTTGGTTTGGTTATGTTACGTCTGCTTAGGTTAGTTACTTATAATGTACACCTTCATATTATGGTTAAATAGCATTTATTTTTGCCCTTTGCCCACAGTTTGGAAGAGTACATGATATTTTGAAGTGGCAGAGCTAAACTATTTACCAAAGACTGTAAATATTCGTCCTTGGGGTGTTTTATCCTCTACTCCCCCTTTTTTTATCACACTGAAAAGGAGAATGATCAGCTGGGAGGGCATACGTCAAAAATGCCCAGGAGAAGATTAAAGAAACACTGGTACATTGGTTAGCAGGTTCAGCAGCAAATCCCTGTGTCCGTGTATGAATCTCAGCTTGATTAGTCGACACGCAGCTCACCCAGCTGTTCATGGACCCTTTTGGGCTGACCAACTAATGGGTATCTAGGAAAACTTTGGGAAGATAAACTGTGGGTAGCAGGAATATCACACTGGCCCTGTCATTATTATTATTACCCACCACAGACTCAAGGACAAGTAAGGCGGACAAACACAGAGGCCGCACGCAGCTTTGAGGAATGCCCACAACTTTACCTGGAGACGAGGTAATCCTGAAAACATGATTTATCTCGAGAAAAACGACTTTGGTCGCCGTACAGTTCATGGTACACGCCGATAAATCACGTGACTTTGTTTACGTTTTCATGCTCACGCTCGCCAACCTCGCCCGACCAGTTATACCAACATTGCCGACGATTTAAGTTCGGTGCGGGTCTCGTTGGGGAGCGTAAATCTTTTGAGTGTAAGACGGGCGCCTGGCTCTCGTACGCCAGCCAACAAACCTGGTGCGCGTTTTCGTTTTGCCACTCCCGAAAGGATTGTAAGACCGGCCCAAAGAAACAAATTAATTGATAATTTTGAGATGTTAGCATAAATATAGAGATAGAATGACACGTATATTGGCTAAAGCGAGCCAGGACACAGTATGCGCGTCCTTGGATATGGTACGGGGCACACGAGGATGCAGTATACGCGTCCTCGTGTTGAAGGGGTTAATTTGTTGGGGAATTTTTGCCGGCACGACAAAACACTCGTAAACCAAAACAAACTTCCCCTCCATTGAAATTAATATGAATACCATTAATGTGTCCCATATCCCACCAAAACATTACCAGAAAACATTATAGCTGTTATTTTAAACGAAATAAAAGTAATTTTACTAACAAATACCAATGACAAATGACACAAAACACGAGTCAATGTGTTACGGTTGTTAGGGAGACTCCCTCAACCAGTTATTATGCTGTAGGTGCAGGCTTGGCACCAGGGTTTAGCAGTCAGTTTCCCTATTCTTGAGGCACCGAAGGGAAGCTAACCCAATGTATCGTCCAAGATGGAGGGTGAATGTGAGTCAGTCACGTCCAGGAGAGCATACAAGCTGCCGAGGCTCGCACCCTGTTCCTGTTGCCAGCATAGTATCCGCATTTTCTGTTTTCTTCTTTGCAGCTCCATCCCTTTTAACCCTTTCCTTGCTAAGTGCTCACAACGAGACTGTCCCCCAAGGTGCGCTCGGGCAGCCCAGCAGGGGAGAGGGATCTCTTTTAACCGCTCTATCTCAAAAACTATGCATCTCAGCTACAAAACAAAGGCACCATTGGAAAGAGGAGGCCAAGATCTATATGATTCAGTTATGTAAGCCTCTCCTGCAAATGTACAGGCACGTTCAGGAAGATAATCGTTGGACACTGAATTGTGATAAAGAAAATATCAGATTAATGGGAAATGAAACAAAGGATACTTGTGATACTATTAAAAAGGAAAGATACTGTGATTAGCACGAACCCAAACATGGCCAGGTGACTATAATGATGCCATATTTATTAAAAGGACATCAGTAGGCTATCCTTGGAAGCAATTAAGATTCATTCACTCACTACGACATTGTGAATAAGTGCATATCAAGGATTATTATTAAGGCTAACATTGTTGCCGCTGACGGCCCTGCGGAGCGCTGCGCTGACAGTGGAACGGGGCCTCAAACCTCATCAACGGTAAATGGTATTTTTTGTTGAAATATTTTATTGCCGTTGTTGGTGCAGATGCGATCGCCACCTTGTTTAGGCTTGCAGAGAGGTTTGTGGCTTAATTTAAGTACCACTGCAGCACTAAGGGCCGTATTCTTAAATCTCACGAAATCGGCAACGACAACGACAGTCCCCACGCACACTAATGTTCGGGTTGTCACAATTTGCATATTCTTAAACACTTGGATTTGTCGGGTGGGATTTGGTAACACTGGCGGTGAAAGAAAATTTAATTGGTAACAATGTCCCTTGTTATTTGGTCCATCTCAACGTTCTGATGGTCAAAACGCCGACTGCACCTGATACCCTGCGCTCTGTGTTCAAGTCAACAATGGAGGAAACTAAGCGATATTCATCCCAAAATGAAGTTGCTCTATTTCTGGAGCTTATAGAGACACCGAGCAGCAGTACTTGACAGAAGAACGGATCATGCAATGATAAACAGGAGGCTTGGGAAACTATAGCATCACTCTACAATGTCACTGGCTGATGAGGCCGCGGCCACACGGGGAGCAAGAAAGCTAGCGAGAGCAAAAGCGGCAAGATGAGTTTCTGCGGCCACACGAAAAGCAAGGCGAGGCGAGGGTTGTCATGGCAACGAGGCCTACAAACTGCTGCAAACCAGTTTACCCTCACACCACCCCCGAGGGGATGATGTGAAATGTTTTTATAAATAGTTCCGTGCTTCACTTATTTGGAGTTTTATGAAAAATCTGTAAACACCATCGTGTTCAGGAGGCTTTTTTCTATGAGATGGAATTGTTTATTTTAGTACTCATTTCATAGCCACTGCAAATGGTAGTTATATGTAAAATGTGTCATAAACATTATGGAGTGATTATTGAACTTCAACTCGTCACTATTTATTTACTAAGGACAGCATTATTGGGTCTCCGCCTGGCACCCAAACATGCCTACTAAGGTGGAGCGTTTTTTCAACTTTTTGAGAGTTGATGTTTGGATAGATTGCAAAAAACGGGGACATACATAAGAATTACCCATGCAAAATTTTAAAACTCTGGTTCAATATCTTCAGGTTACCCCGAGCGATTGAATTTTGAAAAAAACTGATAAAAAAGGGGTTCAGTAAATTTTTTAATGTACAATAAATATCCATTGCTGTGATTTTGGATGACTTTTATTTTAAAGAAAAATGGTTTTTATGCAACTTTTGTTCAATAAAAATTTCTGTATGAGGTCATCTTCAGGTTACCCTCTTCAAGTGAATTTTTGGAAAAAAATAGAAAAAAGGAAAAAAAATAGCTTTTTTTATTTACCTCTTTGGCGATTTATTTTCTACTATTTAGCTTTTGGATAGCCTTAAAATGAAAGAATACAGTATTTTCTAGCTTTTATATTCAATAATTTTTCCCCTGAAAAGCCATTTTCAGGTCGCCTATGCGTTTTCAAGTCCAATACAGTACATGCATGCACCCCTAACCTAACCTAACCTAACCTAACCCCAACCTAACCTAACCTAACCTAAAAAAACCTAACCTAACCTCACCTCACCTAACCTAACCTAACCTAACCTAACCTAAAACCTAATCTAACCTAACCTAACCTAACCTAACCTAACCTAACCTAACCTATTGTGTTGTCAACACTGGTGCATGCATGTACTGTATTGGACTTCGGAATAGTGCGCCCCGGTGAGTTGAAATAAACTGCCATAGATAAAATTCTGTCGCTGACTAGCCGACCCCTAATGAGATCGGCTAGTCAGCGACCAATTTAAACACGCCATACACATTGCTCAATGTTTACCCATCTGGCAACCCTGCACTGCCTGCAGTGAGGATACACCATTAGTAGAGCTACGGCTGTCATAGAGTGAGTCTGTTCTGTCACAGTTCTGCTGCGCTGCACTTGTTTCATATACTTGCATGCATTGCAAATGCATACAGTATAACGTCATGAGCAAAGCCACTGCTGTTTGCACTAGAAGTGCAGTACCCGAGTGTCCTATATTTGGCATTCCAATGGAGCATAATGGAAGAAACCTGCCAACCTTTTGTGATGCTATTAAACATTACTTGCTTCTAAGACATGAAAGTAAAATGGAGTTGAATGGCAAGGACCCCTCCTTCAAAGATATAAGTTCTAAAGTTGTGGATCATATTGTAAATGCTTGGGACAAAGCTTCAATTCCAACAGTATCTCGAAGGCGAATTGAAGCTGTATTCAAAAGTTTCTATGATAGTTATGGTAAAATATTAAAATCCTTCAGAAAGAATCAATGCACTAAAAACAAACTTGATCATTTTAAGTCTGGAGCAAACATCATAATAGATATATGTTCCTGCAAATGCAGAGATTTTAACAACTGTCATTGTGTGATGGACAAGAAAGTTCCAGCAATAGAGCGTGAGTTTTTGACAGATCAGAGAACGAGCAGAAAGATGATAATGGGAAGTGTGGATCCATTTTTTATGGATCCATCCATTTTCATAAACTTGTAATTCTGTCCAGGTACATGGAGCCAAAGTACAGACAAATTATTGATAGCGTGATCAAGAATAACTGCTACTTTGGTCACCCTGAAAATGTTCTCTTGGCCATGATTCATGATGACTCACCAACCATACGTGAACTTGGCCTCAGAAGAATCCTGAAAGCCAGATCTGCATTCTCTGAAGAACTTAGGCGGTTCTCATTTCCATCTCTCAACCTAAATGCATCTCATTACTACGAAATGGTTGATTGGCAGAATACCCCTGTAACAGAACCTCCTGCTACAAAGAAGATCCCAGACGAGGAGCTGCAACGCCTCATCATCACAAACAAGGAAAAACCCTCCTGCATCCCCTCATTCCCCTGCCACACGCAAGCAGTGGAGAGGGCGATAAAGCTTGTGACTGAGGCATCCTCTTCAGTGATAGGAGAAGAAAGAGATGGCTTCATTCGTGCCAAAATGGAAGGGAGGAAAAGGCTTCCTGCCTTTGAAACAAAAAAAGACTTCAAACTACAAAAGTAATATGTAATATGTAACTATAATAGTCTTACACTTCAATGGAAGGGCGGTTGGGAAGGGTAGAGGCGGAGCTCGACGATGGCCACCTCCTCGTAGTGAGTTCTGGATTATTTTCTTTTATATAACAAGTGGTTATATAAAAAAAAATAAACTGAGAGCCATACAGTTATGATCTGAATATAGCCAAAATTATAATATACTTTCACTGTATTTCAACTCACCGGGGCGAGCTGAAAATGGCTTTTCAGAGAAAAATTATTGAATATAAAAGCTAGAAAATACTGTATTCTTTCATTTTAAGGCTATCCAAAAGCTAAATAGTAGAAAATAAATCGCCAAAGAGGTAAATAAAAAAGCTATTTTTTTCCTTTTTTTTCTATTTTTCTAAAATTTTACTTGAAGAGGGTAACCTGAAGATGACCTCGTACAGAAATTTTTATTGAACAAAAGTTGCATAAAACCATTTTTCTTTAAAATAAAAGTCATCCAAAATCACAGCAATGGATATTTATTGTACATTAGAAAAATTTACTGAACCCCTTTTTTATCAGTTTTTTTCAAAATTCAATCGCTCGGGGTAACCTGAAGATATTGAACCAGTTTTAAAATTTTGCATGGGTAATTCTTATGTATGTCCCCGTTTTTTGCCACCTATCCAAACATCAACTCTCAAAAAGTTGAAAAAACGCTCCACCCTAATGCCTACACCTAATCTAATACATAACTTAACCTAGCCTATCATTACACAAGGGAAGATTTATTGGTAGATATGGAGAATCACTCCGTTGGGATCCGTGGGGGGTCCAGGAGGGCTTGCGCCCCCTGGTGGGGCAGCGAAGACGATCTCTTTTCTTTGCTTGTTTTGATGAATATGAGCCACTGCTTTTTACTGTGGTTACAGAAGTTTAATTTAAGAATACGGCCCTAAGACCTACCTAGCCACTAACCCAAAGCTGAACCTTGACCTTATAAGATGCAGGATGATTTTTAGGGACGGTTTTGGGGAAAAAAGGTGCGTCTTATGAGCCAAGACCAAGACAAGACTAATTTTAAGTAGACAGACTAACAAAAAGTGTCTCATCTTTTAATTAACAGTTTCCTGTATGAGTTGAAGGTTGTTGAGGCAGACCAACAGACAGACAGGCTAACATAAGTGTCTCAGGGTGTGTACTCACCCTTGGGTTTGGCCGGTAAGTCTGGCTACATCTTCTGTGCCTCTGAGCCGTCCAAGAAGAGACTCGCTGTGCTGCAGGGAGCTCTCAGGGGCACACTGGAGGAAGGAAAGGAAAACATCAGAAGGGAGAATGACAATGAAAAGGAAGGAACACTGGGAAGGAAGGAAGGATGAGGCTAGACGAAGGAACACTGGGAAAGAAGGAAGGTATGAGGCTAGACGAAGGAACACTGGGAAGGAAGGAAGGTATGAGGCTGGACGAAGGAACACTGGGAAGGAAGGAAGGAAGGTCTGAGGGTGGACGAAGGAACACTGGGAAGGAAGGAAGGTATGAGGCTAGACGAAGGAACACTGGGAAGGAAGGAAGGAAGGTCTGAGGGTGGACGAAGGAACACTGGGAAGGAAGGAAGGTATGAGGCTAGACGAAGGAACACTGGGAAGGAAGGAAGGAAGGTCTGAGGGTGGACGAAGGAACACTGGGAAGGAAGGAAGGTATGAGGCTAGACGAAGGAACACTGGGAAGGAAGGAAGGTATGAGGCTAGACGAAGGAACACTGGGAAGGAAGGTATGAGGCTAGACGAAGGAACACTGGGAAGGAAGGAAGGTATGAGGCTGGACGAAGGAACACTGGGAAGGAAGGTATGAGGCTGGACGAAGGAACACTGGGAAGGAAGGAAGGTATGAGGCTGGACGAAGGAACACTGGGAAGGAAGGTATGAGGCTGGACGAAGGAACACTGGGAAGGAAGGTATGAGGCTGGATGAAGGAACACTGGGAAGGAAGGTATGAGGCTGGACGAAGGAACACTGGGAAGGAAGGAAGGTATGAGGCTGGACGAAGGAACACTGGGAAGGAAGGTCTGAGGGTGGATGAAGGAACACTGGGAAGGAAGGAAGGAGGGAGGAGGAAGAGAAAAGAGAGAGAGAGAGAGAGAGAGAGAGAGAGAGAGAGAGAGAGAGAGAGAGAGAGAGAGAGAGAGAGAGAGAGAGAGAGAGAGAGAGAGAGAGAGAGAGAGAGAGAGAGAGAAACTAGATAGATATACAGTAAGGTCTAACATCTGGAACATTTAGCCCGCCTGAGAGGAAGGATGAACATAACCTTACTCACCTACATATGACAAAATTAATTCTTACTCAAAATGTTATGGAAAATTCATAAGTGGGCTACAATTAACTGACTGTCCAGGGAGGGGGATTCCAATCCTGGCCGGTAGATTCATAGGTAGGCACGCTAACCACTGCACCACGGAGCCAAAAGAATTAGCCAGACTATACCAGGACAAATAATTCTTAGTGTGTGCCCTGGTAAGATTCATATGTGCAGCCCTGGTAGTGGTTCTTATTATGTAACATAGGGAGTCAGTATAAGAATATTGCTGAGTAAGTTTATGGCCCCAAGTGACTCGGTGTCGGTTTAACCCGTCCGCTGTGATTGGCACAGATTTGGCCTTCCCTGGTAGCCTGGTAACATATAGTCCCAGGTCTTTCTCTGCCTCTGTGGTGGATAGTGGAGTGTTTCCCATGTGGTATTGGTGTGCTGGGTATCCCTTTACTGGTAGCCTGGTAACATACACTCCCAGGTCTGTCTCTGCCTCTGTGGTGGATAGTGGAGTGTTTCCCATGTGTTATTGGTGTGCTAGATATCCCTTCCCTGGTAGCCTGGTAACATATAGTCCCAGGTCTTTCTCTGCCTCTGTGGTGGATAGTGGAGTGTTTCCCATGTGGTATTGGTGTGCTGGGTATCCCTTCACTGGTAGCCTGGTAACATACACTCCCAGGTCTTTCTCTGCCTCTGTGGTGGATAGTGGAGTGTTTCCCATGTGGTATTGGTGTGCTGGGTATCCCTTCACTGGTAGCCTGGTAACATACACTCCCAGGTCTTTCTTGCCTCTGTGGTGGATAGTGGAGTGTTTTCCCATGTGGTATTGGTGTGCTGGATATCCCGTCACTGGTAGCCTGGTAACATACACCCCCAGGTCTTTCTCTACCTCTGTGGTGGATAGTGGAGTGTTTCCCATGTGGTATTGGTGTGCTGGATATCCCGTCACTGGTAGCCTGGTAACATACACCCCCAGGTCTTTCTCTACCTCTGTGGTGGATAGTGGAGTGTTTCCCATGTGGTATTGGTGTGCTAGATATCCCTTCCCTGGTAGCCTGGTAACATATAGTCCCAGGTCTTTCTCTGCCTCTGTGGTGGATAGTGGAGTGTTTCCCATGTGGTATTGGTGTGCTGGATATCCCTTCACTGGTAGCCTGGTAACATACACTCCCAGGTCTTTCTCTGCCTCTGTGGTGGATAGTGGAGTGTTTTCCCATGTGGTATTGGTGTGCTAGATATCCCTTCCCTGGTAGCCTGGTAACATATAGTCCCAGGTCTTTCTCTGCCTCTGTGGTGGATAGTGGAGTGTTTCCCATGTGGTATTGGTGTGCTGGATATCCCTTCACTGGTAGCCAGGTAACATACACTCCCAGGTCTTTCTTTGCCTCTGTGGTGGATAGTGGAGTGTTTTCCCATGTGGTATTGGTGTGCTGGATATCCCCTCCCATGGTGCAGGACTTTACAAGTTTTCTTCATTGAATTGTAGCAGCCACTTTTTGCTCCATTTCAGCAGCTTGGTGATGTCTAACTGTAGGAAATCCGCATTCAAGGGGTTAACCTAGTAGCACATTTAGCACATGCTACAGGCCCCGCGGGAATGTAAAAAATTAGTAACTAAAGTTTTTGCCCTTAGGCACAGAAGGCCGAGACAAAATAAATACTCATTTTCCTGATTTTTTGTAATATTATTATAAAGGATATTACTATATATAACCCGGTAGCTGCGGGGATCATGTTTCTTAATGGTCCGTCGCTGCTTCCGGGATAAGAAAATATAGAAAACTTCACTAGGGCATAGTATAATAAGCCTGGCATTATAGTACACCATATACGGCATATAGTCCAGGGCTTCCCAACTCAACTGGCGGCCCGCGGTCCAAATCTGGACTTGTGGGTGTTGCAGCTGGACCCAAGGCTCCAGCAGACATAAACATGTGTAAATTGAATAGCATGAAGGTCCTGGCGATGGATTCTCTTAACCCCTTGACTACGGATTTCCTACAAGAAGACCTCACCAAGCTACAGGAGTGGAGCAAAAAGTGGCTGCTACAATTCAATGAAGAAAAATGTAGTCCTGCACCTTGGGAGGGGATATCCAGCACACCAATACCATATGGGAAACACTCCACTATCCACCACAGAGGCAGAGAAAGACCTGGGAGTATAAGTTCACCAGGCTACCAGTGAAAGCCAAATCCATGCCAATTGCAGCGGACGGGTTAAAATGTGTATTTCCTTGACTGTCTGTAGGGTAAGTTAGGGGTGTGTTATACATAATATACTTAACCTATTAATGCAGATAAAAGTTTAGTAGTATAGATTATATTAAATATCAATAACAGAAAAATGGTTTAATGGCGGTCGAGGCACAAGTGTACAGCTGAATCTAAGTGCGAGTTTTGGCCTCTTATCAATAGTATCTGTACTCATGAGTAAGAGAGTAGTACGTTGGTAGGGTATTGAGTATAATAATATATCGTGATGACAAAGGGGTATAAAATAGTTTTTTTTATTTTCAGAAGCGACGGCTCTGCTGGTGTGTATTCAATAGGTGTACGTTAAGTTGCCGGCACATTTACAGACCAACATTCGAGGGGTTATCATAACATTAAGTAAAGATAAATCTGCAGCAAATGTTGTCCTGTGAATATACTGCAAGCTTGACGTACCTTATATATTTTGGGAAATGTTGGATCAATGCTGTTGGGGTCTGACCCGGCTGTACTGTTGCTGGATCTCAACAAGACCTTTACGAGATGACATTGTGTCATCTGAGAGTTGATCATTCTTTTGGGTCTTGTTCTCCTAATGTCGAGATCGCGTTGAAGATTTATTTAACTCTAATGGTCACCAACTGCAGTGGTGCCTCCTTTCCAAAATTAAATAGACTAAAGAAGTAAGAGTCAGTATGGGTCAAACAAGATTGAACCACCTCTCTCTAATGAGTATTGAGCAGCACGAGTTACTGAGGGAAATTAGCACGTCAAGGATACAACTGAGGAGTTTTCTGTTGCCAAGTCTCGTAAGTGCTTCATGTGAGCCACGTTGGTCTGCACTCAGTTCAGCAAATGGTTCCAAGATTCTCCAAGGCAGCACTAATAGTCTACTGGCTAAGCTACTGCCTGCTATGTATGGTGTTCTTATTTAAAAAGGAATAAAAAGTGTACAAAATAAAGCCATCTTTTATCACTTGAGTCCTCCCTTCCCCTTTTCAAAAATACGGCTTTATATGAATTTTATCTCATTCCTCTACCTCATTATGTGGCCATTAACTGTGAGGCAAAGGGTATCTCATATTGTCCACCACATGCATTACAGAGGTGACAGCACAGGACACAGGGAAGGCTTAACCCCTTCAACACGAGGACGTGTATACTGTGTCCTTGCGTGCCCTGTAACATATCCCAGGACGCGATACTGCGCCCTGGCTCGCTTTTAACCAATATACAAGTTATTTTAACTCTATAATTATGCTTACATCTCAATATGAGAAAGTAATTTATGTTTCTTTATATGCACCATTTAATTCTGCATGTTTTCTTATATAATACATGATGATTGTGTTGAGTTTACGGCTGAAAACTTGTTATATTTAATAGCGACATTTGAAATTTGGCGCGCGCCGCGATCCAGGATACGGCGCGGCGTGCTGTTTTGGCCCGGCCGTAGTGAGTTTCTTTACGTGCACCATTTAATGGACCGTATTGGCTATACAGGCATATGGCCACTCAACTCCAAGCTGTACTTTCCATAGATTTCAAGTTATAGAATAGTGTGTGTCTGAAGCTGTCTCCGAGATACATACACGGCCATGGTGCCGCCATCGCTCCAAGCCGATGACATTGCACACGCTTCACTCCTACCCGATTTCAGTTTTTCTCCAGGTCAAATAGTAGTGTCAGGAAATCGAGTAGAGGTAATAAGTGAGCGGTCATAGGCTCAGAGCAGTGACTCTGCCAAGGCCTTGTATCCTGGAGGCAGCCTCAGATCCACTCTAGTACATAACTTGAATTCTATGGAAAGTACTGCTTTGACAGTTCACCAAGTGGCCACGTGTGGCACTGCCTGTATAGCCAATACGGTCCATTCTGCATGTTTTCATATATAATACATGATGATTATGTTGAGTTTATGGCTGAAAACTTGTTATATTCAATAGCGACATTTGAAATTTGGCGCGCGTGGCGATCCCGGATATGGCACGGGGCGCTGTTTTGGCCCGGCCGTAGTGAAGGGGTTAAGAGTGAAGATACAGGCCAATTCTTGCATTAATAAGTTGGACAGCACAAGACAGCTGATAGGTCCAGGCACCCAACAGGAACAAAAAACACCATGACTCTTGCATTAATAAGTTGGACAGCACAAGACAGCTGATAGGTCCAGGCACCCAACAGGAACAAAAAACACCATTACTCCTGCATTAGTTTTTTAATCAGACACTCGAAAAAGATGATAGTGAAAACACCAGTTAACTCTCACATCATTGAGTTGGACAGCACAGGACATAGGGAAAGCATGAGAGAGTGAAGGTATACTGGATAACTCTTGCAACATTAAGTGGGACAGACTCACCGTGGAGGGTTGGGTCAGCTGGGCGTCCTTCACAGGGGTGGTGAGGGCGCAGGCATCAGGAGTAGCTCACAGTAGGAGTTTGAGTACACTCTCTGCCACGACCTTCACTGTAGCCAATCTGAGGGTGTTAGTACATCAGTCGGGAACTTGAAATAGCTGAGAGTAAAGCTACAAGATGCCAAGTCAATCATCCACTCCATCAAGAAGTTATTTACTTAGGGTCGTATTACAAGATATTTCGCCGCCCACGAACACCTATTTGACAAGGCTTTCGCAGTTGTGGGCATTTCCAGGAGTAGTTTTATGACCCTGGTGGTAGTTTAACCCTTCTTCTGTACCATGAGCCTGAAAAACACTCATTAGAACCTGACTGATATCCCCCTTTGACCTTTAGAAGTAGCTGATGTGAGCAGGGAAAGTGTCTTGTAATACCAGCCTAATTAATCGCAGTTATTCATTCATCAGTCAGTCAATCTTACACACACACACACACACACACACATGCAGAGGCAGTGTGGTCTCCCCATAAGAAGAAACACATCAAGAAACTAGAAAGAATACAAAAGATGGCAACAAAAATGGTTCCAGGGATTGACATACGAGGAGAGACTAAAGGAAATGGACTTACCAACACTAGAACAAAGAAGAGAAACGGGAGACCTAATACAAATCTACAAATTATTGAGCAAAATGGAAGAAGTAGACAACGAGGAGTTACTACTAAAAGAAGAAATTACCACCAGGAACACAAGAGGACACAGTAAAAAATTGAGGAAGGGAAGATGCTTGAGAGACATAAAGAAATATAGAGGTTTGGAACAGACTAAGTGAGGATGTAGTACCAGAAAGGAGTGTGCAAAGCTTCAAGGAAAAGTTGGATAAATGTAGATACAGAGACGGGACCACACGAACGTCAAGCCCAGGCCCTATAAAACTACAACTAGGTAAATACAACAACTAGCTAAACACACACACACACACACACACACACACACACACACACACCTGATGTGATAATCTGTTGATGCAGTGGGTTAAAGGAGAAACAAGGCTAAGAGGGGATGACCAACCATCAAGACTTGACCTAATTTTCACAAAAAATGTTGAGTTAGATGAAATTAGACGAGTGCCCCTTAGGAAAGAATGGCCATCAACTATGACAGATGAAAACTATGGAAGGATTTGAATACCAAGATGAGGCATATAAGGAAAAAAGGAAAAACTATGCAAAGGAAGATTATGATGTTGGACTCAAGACAGAGAATTGCAACAAAATGGTCCCAGAACTCTCGAATATGACGTATGAAGACAGATTGAGGGAGATGGACTTGACGACACTGGAACAAAGAAGGGAGAGAGGAGATTTGATCACACTGTACAAGTTGGTAAATAAGTTTGATGAGGAAAGAGTTGGAAAGTTTTGTTTATTGGGCGCAACATCTGTGGTCATATGCCGGAGAGAGACAGAAGGGGAAGGAATTATAGGAGAAGGGAACAGTTGGAAAGTTTGGTTTAGTCAGAAAAGCCACCCAAATTTTTCCACTCCACCCGGGAATCGAACCCGGGCTCTCTCGGTCGTGAGCCGAGTGTGCTAACCACTGTACCACGAAGCCCCCTGTTTGATGAGGTGGATAGAGATGATTTCTTAGCATCACTAACGCAGGGGCTGAGAGGACACGGAAGGAAACTTAATAAAGGAGCCTGTTTAAGTGACTGGAAAAAGTAAAGTTTTTCACATAGAAGTGTTAACACATGGAACAGCTTGTGGGAAGAAGTGGTGGAGTATGTGGAGTTGGAAAGGATACAGAGAACCGCAACTAAAATGGTCCCAGAACAGATTGAGGGAGATGGACTTGACAACATGGACACTAAACCCTTCATAGAGCACCCTGGTGGTGGTGTTGGTGGTGGTGGTGGTGAATGGTGTTGAGTGGTGGTGTATTTCAAGGTGGTGTTCTTGTTTTTGTTGCAGTAGTTCTGAGCAAAAGGTGGTGGTGGTGGTGATTGGTGTTGATGTCCTCGCTGGTGGTGTTGAGCCTTGGGAATGGTGCGTGTGGTCAACTCCACCACCTGGTTGGCGTTCTGGAAGGTGCGCCAATGGACCAACGGGTCGCGACCTGACATCTTCACGCTGAAATAATAATAATAATAATAATAATAATAATAATAATAATAATAATAATAATAATAATAACAATGTGTATTGTTGAGGAAGGGGTAGCCTATTATTTTTGAGACCCTGACTATTTATTTCTGTGCAAGACATGATGATATTTACTATGGAGGCAATGTTACTTTCTATGTACCACAAAATTTGGAAAGTTTCGTTTAGTCGGCACAACATCTATGGTCATATGCCGGAGAGAGACAGAAGGGGAAGGAATTATAGGAGAAGGGAACAGTTGGAAAGTTTCATTCAGTTGGCGCAACATCTGTGGTCATATGCCGGAGAGAGACAGAAGGGGAAGGAATTATAGGAGAAGGGAACAGACCCCAGGAGACGGGACACAACCCCCGATTAATACCTGGTACCCATTCACTGCTGGGTGGACAGGGGCGTAGGGTATCAGAAAAGCCGCCCAAATTTTTCCACTCCGCCCGGGAATCAAACCTGGGCTCTCAGTCGTGAGCTGAGTGTGCTAACCACTGCACCACGAAGCACCCTATGTACCACTAAATGAGTGACTTTTCAGCGCCTGGGGCCAGCACACGATATCCCTGTTGTGGACCACATGAAACGCCCTGAATTTTCTCTTTTCTACACTCTCACACGACCACAGTGTGTAGCTTAACACACGAGAAATTAATCCAGACAAGGAAAGGTTTTGCCGGCCCCGGGGATTAAATCGGCGCCCACCGAGACGGGAGAGCCGCATAGTACTCCTTAACCAGTCTGTCTGAGCTATGGGAGGCTCGTACTACACACAGCTCTAACCTATCTTAATGCTCTGCCCCCCTCAACTCCCTCTATTTTCCCTAGGTCCCTGTACAGCCTTCAGGGACAAAAAATATTGGTTTTGACAAGCGGACAGGTGGCGTGTTTATGGCACGAGGGTGTATTTTTTTATTTTCAAAATCCCCCCATAAATAAGCATTCTGGGAGATTTTATACTTCAAAAATATCATTTTCCGGGAATCCAAGAAACACAACACTATTTATGTCATAATTCGGGAAGTATAAGTCCTACTTTGGTCACTTCTGTTATGCCTATAGGCCATGTTGTAACCAAACAATGGTAACTCTAGCTTAATATTAAAGGATTTTGTCAACACATTTGTTATAGGCCTTTGCCGGAAGCAATTACCTAACCCACTGGGGGTCCTCGGCACATCAACAGCAGGCCTCTTCCTCCACTTGTCTAGTACTGATTTGTTTCTAATACTCAGTTATAGCTTATCCATGCATAGGCCTACCCTGAAAACCTACCAGGACAATTTACCGTTTCACCCAACCAACGATTTTCTGAAGTGGTTCATGTTTTTCTGGTGGTAGATTTAGTGAATTGCACGATTTTGTACCTTAGTGTGGTGATTTGGTGGTAGTGGTTGTGGTAGTGGTGGTTGTGGTTGTGGTTGTGGTGGTGGTGTAGTGGAAGGGCACTTTCGTCACATGAAGGCTTCTCTGCGGTGTTTCTTCCTTTCCCTGGCCGCCACTGTCCTCTCCACCTTCTTCTCACAGGCTGTGGATCTTCTCTTCATTGTAGTTTGAAGGAAAACACGAGAAAAAGTAATGTTTATGGCGCTACGCAGGACGGCCCGTGAACCTACTCTTCCTCTTCTTCTTCTTTTGGGCATGGCGCCAGCCGGACCAAATTGTTGTACCGCAATGTTAAAATTATGGCAGATTCTGTGTATGAATTATGGCAGCACTATGGCAACGTGATTAACTCAGTTTATTAAAGCTAAGATAGACACCCAAGTATTTGTAACAGTGGACACGATCGAGTTTGACGTCATTGATACGTGACCCACAGAAAGATGGAAGATGATAAGCATAGTCCTGGATAAACACATGGATAACAGGAGAGCGGATAGGGATAGGAAGATGTGGATAGTGTAGATGGATAGAGGAAAGGTGGATCTAAGTGGGTGCAAGGAGGAGGAGGAGTGAAATTTAGTTTTGGATTCATTAACAACTAGACCCATAGAAGTGCACAAGTCTTCAAGCTGGTGGAGGGCTAAAGTAAGGGTCCATGGTATATCATCAGCATATATAAAAACTTGTGTGCCCTGAGGAAAGGCCGGGGTACTGTGCAATTTTGTCCATGAGAATATTAAAGAGCAAAGGACTAAGGACCCTCCCTGTGGAGTGCCCAATTCAACACTCCCTTCAGCAGAGCATGGAGCCACACCTCAGCCTTCCTATCATGCAAATAGTCTTTGAGCCACCCCAGTAATTTCCCTTTAACGCCCTTTAAAATATGTTGTTCCAATATAACCTCTTTATTGGCTCTGTCAAAGGGAGGTCAATGAAAGCATGACAAACAGCACCTGCAGAACTTAAGCACTGAATCAAGCAGTCACCATGCAGTC
>NC_066544.1:0-55000 GCF_024679095.1 Eriocheir sinensis
GTAGTTTGAGGGATTGGAGCGGTCACCCTTCTTAGGTACAGGCTGTGTGAAGGCATACTTCCAGCAAGAAGGAAAGGTAGATGTTGACAGGCAGAGGCGAAAGAGTTTGACCAGGCAGGGTGACAGCACGGAGGCACAGTTTTTAAGGACAATAGGAGGCACTCCATCAGGTCCATAAGCCTTCTGAGGATTGAGGCCAGAGAGGGCATAGAAAACATCATTTTGAAGAATCTTTATAACAGGCATAAAGGAGTCAGAGGGGGGATGAGTAGGAGGAATATGCCCAGAATCGTCCAGAGTGGAGTTTTTAGAAAAAGTTTGAGAGAAGAGTTCAGCCTTAGAGATAGATGAGACGGCAGTGTTGCCGTCAGGACTGAGGAGTGGAGGGTAAGATGAAGAAGTGAAGTTGGAGGAGATGTTTTTGGCTAGATGCCAGAAGTCACGGGAAGAGTTAGAGAAAGCAAGGTTTTGACATTTTCTATTAATGAAAGAATTTTTGGTTAGTCGGAGAATAGATTTGGCACGATTTCGGGCAGAAATGTAGAGTTCATAATTAGCATTAGTTTGAAGGCTCTGGTATCTTTTGTGAGCTACCTCTCTATCATTGACAGCACGAGAACAAGCGTGATTAAACCAAGGCTTTTTAGCGTGAGGAGTAGAGAAAGAACGAGGAATGTATGCCTCCATTCCAGAGACAATCACCTCTGTGATGCGCTGAGCACACACAGAGGGGTCTCTATCCTGGAAGCAATAATCATTCCACGGGAAATCGGAAAAGTACATCCTCAGGTCGTCCCACCGAGCTGAAGCAAAATGCCAGAAGCATCGCCTCTTCGGTGGGTCCAGAGGATGTACAGGAGCGATAGGACAGGATGCAGAAATAAGATTGTGATCGGAGGAGCCCAACGGAGAGAACAGTTTGACAGAATAAGCAGAAGGGTTTGAGGTAAGGAAGAGGTCTAGAATGTTGGGCCGATCTCCAAGACGGTCAGGAATACGTGTAGGGTGCTGGACCAACTGCTCTAGGTCGTTGAGGATAGCAAAGTTGTAGGCTTGTTCACCAGGATGGTCAGTTAAAGAGGATGAAAGCCAAAGCTGGTGGTGAACATTGAAATCTCCTAGGATGGAGATTTCAGCGAAGGGAGAGTGGGTCAAGATGTGCTCCACTTTAGAATTCAAATAGTCAAAGAATTTTACATAGTTGGTAGAGTTAGGTGAGAGATAAACAGCACAGATGTATTTAGTAATAGAATGACAGTGAAGTCTTAACCAGATGGTGGAAAATTCAGAAGAGTCAAGGTCGTGGGCACGAGAGCAAGTGATGTCGTTGCGCACGTAGGCGCAACATCCAGCTTTGGATTGAAATTTAGGATAGAGATAGTAGGAGGGAACAGAGTAGAGATTGCTGTCAGTAGCCTCAGAAACCTGTGTTTCGGTAAGGAAGAGAAGGTGAGGTTTAGAGGAGGAGAGATGATGTTCCACAGAATGAAAATTAGAGCGAAGACCGCGAATGTTGCAGAAATTGAGAAGAAAGAGGTTCGAGGAGTTATCAAGACACCTCTCGGGTCGGCAGCCAGAAGGGGAGTCCTCCCTGGGGGAATTTGTGGTCCCCCCCCCAGGCGGGGACTCCGAGGCATTGCTTAATTGAGCCATTTTGAATTTTGAATTTTGGAAAAAGGTGTATATGTTATGTGAATGTAGTGTGGTGTGGATAAAGAGAGGATCTGTAATAGTAACTAAAAAGGATAAATTATCACTGAGAACAAGATTGTCCTTATTATATTGTGGTGAGCTTGATGGCCGAGTCGAGTTTTCTCTAATCCCATAAAGTTCACACCCTGTTGAGAGGCAATTTCTTAATCAAAGTGAAAACTGGATGCAAATGGTCACTAAAATTAGTTATTATACTTGGTGTCACAAATTCAGGCAAAGAATTTAGGGAAGGACTCCCGGACTTGGCATCACTAATGAGGTAAATGATCTCGTGCACTCATTGGGCTATAATATATACATTGTTATAATGTGTATTATTGTCTTGTTACTATATATTACCTACTGATAATGGAAATACATGTCAGGATTAATCATCAAATACAAGGAAAAAGGAATCTTGTATGGAAAGTGTGAACTTTTAAGTCCATGTAACAAACAAGGTTTGTTATACACAAAAAGGTTGGATACTTCAGATGTAAAAGATTTTTGGATATAACTTCACCCCCTTCCTCCATATTGGTTATTTAATGCAAGAGTTGATTATAGCTGATTATTATTTGCGGCAGGTTTAATGACATTTTTTTTTAGTGCAAAGCATCTGGAAATCAATGATCATTATGGAATACTTCTCATGAGTAGCTACTAAAACTTGACAACCTAGAAGGATGCACCATCAGACTGTAAAGGATAGATATATTATAAGACATAGCTACATTGGTGGATACAAGGTGGTGCCCAGGGGGCCCGGGGCCCCCCCATGATCCTGAGTGATACAGGAAAATTAGCTCAAAAGCGCACTGCGGCTAAAACAATGCTTTTTCTCAGAGGGATCAGGCGTCTCATTCGGATCCGAAGAGGAACACTGGCTAATGCTCCTTCCACCCGCAAAAAGTCTGACGTCCCCCCGCCAAACTTATTCCCTGGATCTGCACCCAAAGACATACTGTAACATGGTTCAGTGATCATGGACAAAAAAAGAAAAAAAAAAATGTTAAGACAATCAATATCCAATCATTTCAGGATACACAAATCAGCAGCCATATGAAGGAATTCTACAACTTAATAATGATGTTGTGCAGGGCATGTGTTAAGTGACTTGCACAATCTATTTTGTGGTCATAATTAGATTAATAACACAATAATCAACAAACACGAGATGAAGTATTCATACTGAAATCAGTACAAGGAGCTGGTGCAGTGCAATGGGGAGCACACTCCTGCACCTCAGCAAGAGGGTTGGATGCTGCCACGTACCTCAGGGGGTGGCTAAATGTCTTCATTCAGCTTCACCCTTGGCCTCTTTCTTGGACTCTCCTCTTCAGCTGCCACATTCTCTTGGATGATACCGAACGTGTTCGGATCTGTTGGGATGTGGTTGTGTTAGATGTGGAATAACATACGACAGTGGAACATGGAAGGAAAGAGTATGTCCACACGGTGAAATATAGAAATGAGGATTGCCAAGTGGGTTTGTTAGTGCACCAGGGAATTAAGAGGCCAGGTGATGTTATGATCTTGAAGGAAGAGTTACGAGTTATGATGTAAAGTTGTAAACTCGCTGACTGCATTAGTTTAAGTGATTACAAGAGGTAAATTGAAATTCTTTGGATACTGAAAGGATGTACGGGGACAACTGGGTGAGAAGGGAGAGGGATGCAGATTTTGATGTTATATAGCTAGTTACACCAATGAAGACTTAGGACATACACATTCAGAAAGACCACAATTTTGGCTGCGTGACGGAAAAGCACTAGATGTCAAAGTGCCAGGACATTGAAGGAATTAATAATAAGAAAAGCAATAATAATTAATGAGTATAAATATATTTCTGATATTTTTGTTTATCTTAATACCAGTATTAGAATTTTCAAACTAATAATATAATAAATAAATATTGATAAATTAATGAAAATAAATACATTAATTGTACTAATACTACCACTAACAATATTAACAGCACTGCACCTAATGGACTCAGCAATAAACTGAGTCTGAAATATAACCATAATTGAACTGTCTCTATCTGAGTGTTATGTGAAGCTTGCTCCATGCACTGTGATAGGAATGGCATAGATGCATGCAGGTTGCTGAGATACTTACAGTCACCAGCCACTTGTAGATATGGCACCAAAATGTGTTGAAAGCATTGGCGGCCAATTTCTATTTATTTAATTATTATTTTCTTTAAACAAAGGAGACAGCTCAAGGACAACAAAGCGTACTAGAAAAACAAGGCCCGCTACTCATCGATCCCAAACAGACAAAAGTAGAGTCTTGATACACTCTTAATTCTTGAAGGTCAAGCTAGAGCAGGATAGAACATGCAGTAATTGACTTAAATTAAAAAAAAGTATAGATTTAGGAGGAAAATGGGCAGGCATTGGTTTAGTAATAGGGTGGTGGGGGAATGGAATAGACTCAGCAATCACATAGTGAGTGCTGGGACGATAGCTTGTATTAAGAGTAGACTGGATAGCTACATGGACGAGGATGACAGGTGATAGTGGGGGGGAATCTGGAGCTGCCGTGTGTTGGCCATTCGGCCTCTTGCAGTTTTCCTATGAGTTAGACGGAGATAATTATATCCACCCACTCTTTCCCTCTACAGACCAATGATTCAATGTAAATCATTACTGATGGAAGTCAGCGTGCGTGCTAAAACAATGAGTTTGAAAGAAAAACATGATCACATTGTTTTTAAAGAACGGCAGTAGGGCTACAACCTTGGTTCATTCCAGTATGTATATAGAAAGGTTAAACACATAAAACACATTTAACCACTGGTAACCTCCCACAAATGAAGAGAAAGTAATATAATTGCGGTACAATAATAGCATTACTCATGACATGCAGTCAGGCTATATCTACCTGTTAAAAAAAATATATATATATATATATATATATATATATATATATATATATATATATATATATATATATATATATATATATATATATATCCTACTGTTCATTTTAATATTTATCTCCCTATTTTTTTTTTTTTTAAATGGGAAATAACCAGACTGAACAAAAAAGTAGCAACATTTGCTGCTTGATCCCATGTAGCAACACTGCTGATGGTACTGGTGGTAGGGGGTGGGTGTCTTGAGGGGGGGAGGCGCCTGGATGTAAACAACGCTGCTCCTGCGCCATTTGTTGCAACCGACATACACCACCACCCGCCCACGGTCTCCCATAGAGCCCCCTCTCCTGTTCTATAGTCTCCTTGGTGAGAGAGGTCCGTGGGATAGCGCGGTGCTGCCAGACGTGTTCCTCTTCTGCTTCGTTGGGTTTGAAATTTCTAGTGCACCCTGGACACATTATATCCTGATGTGGGATGGGGTTGCCGGTTTTATCCGGGTTGTCCTGGAGCGCGATCGAGTCCTCTATCGCTAGCAAGTGCACTAGCTCGGAGTGGACCTAAAAATATAGATAACAAAATTATTCACACAGCCCCTCAGACAGAACGATCGATAGAAAGGATGGGAGGAGAGCTGTAATATACAATTAGATCCCTCAGCGTTGATTAGCGTTGACTAGGCGTGAAGTATGGGAACACGGATTAGCAAAACGTGTAGCTCCATTAGCGGCGCCGTATTTAATTACTAGATATTTGGCACTCGTTAACAGTTGTATCCCCTGGCTGATGGGCACTAGCTCGGTTTAGGTAGAACAGCAGCCTGAACAGTTCCGTGTGCCCGGTTGTAACGAAGGCCGCACCGACAGCTCCTGTGAGGTGGTTGATTGAGCCGTCGGTGTAGTATTCCACAGTATTCTCTCTCCCTGCTCGGCCTCCCTCGTCATCCTCTCTCCTGTCAGCAGGGCCTTCTTCGCCGGTACCGGCCTGATGGTGGTGGTGAAGGTGGCTGGTGCCCATGGGGATGGTGCGGAGTATTCAGGGTGAGGAGTGTCTGGGTTCACCGGGAAGGCGCTCGACGAGCGGGTTGATCTAAGTTTGGCGGCAGCAACCGCCGCCCGCGTAAGTCCTCTTTCGGAACAGGAGGGGCGCCCGCAAGAGGGCCTGCCTGTTTTACATTTTTTTGTTATTTTTAAGGTGGTTCGTGTTAGTTGTTGTTTAAGGCGCGAACTGTTATCTCACTCGTTACAGGGCCGGTGTTACCGTTGTCCTGCTTCACAACTTGACTGTAGTAGGTGAGATAACACATAGCCTTTAGTTAAGTGAGGTAGATGATGTGTGGCCGAGCGGAAGCCGTTATAAGTTCACTTTAGTTCACTTAGTTCACTCTCTTGGGACATTAAAAGATGGGTTTTTTTTTAATATAAAAATGGTATTGACAATTTACACAATAGTTACAAAGTTTATGTGAGCTGTCGCACGAAGATAAGTAAGACAACCACACCCAAGCCGGAGCTTGTGTCTCGTGCCCGCGCCAGTGTTCTTCTCCGCTGGTAGCTCGGGCGAATGGTATATATGTGCGCTGCTCCTTTGCCGGAACTTACAAGGTTCCAGTGCTGAGCCTTGCTGATTCCACCGTCAGCTCAGCACAGTTCCCACGGCCATCAGCTCTGACGTGTCCCATAACATCCTGTGGTGACACTGAGCTTGTATTTCGACACATAGTCATACATTCATATGTAGAATATATATATATATATATATATATATATATATATATATATATATATATATATATATATATATATATATATATATATTACATGCCTGACCGAGACCCGTAGCGGCTCCAAACCCCTGTGGCGCAGCAGCGTCGCCCGGTGGTCAACATAGAGAGCTGCGTAACTCTCATGGCGACACTGCTCATGCGTGCCTCTGCCCTGAGACAGATGCATTTGGTCCACAAAGGCGCCCCGAGGATGACGTCTCGAGCGGTTGTAGTGTTGTAGGGGCCGCTGTCATGAGGCATGACGTTCCGTAGTCCACATATGACCTCACTGCGTGGACATAAAAACTCCTCAGTACCCGGTCGTTGGCACCCCCGGAAGTCCTCGCCAGGACCCGCATGACGTTGGTGCGGGATTTCACGCCCCTTTGGATCGAAGTGATGTAAGGTTTGAACGTGAGCCGTGAGTCCATGAGCCTGCCCAGATATTTGTGCGTTGGGTCCAGGGGACTGGCGCTCCGTCTAGCCCAAAGGGCACGGGGAGGTGCTGTTAGCGGAATGCCATAGCCTTCGTCACACCTTTCCATCAGGTTACTGGAAAAACCGCTCAGCAACTGTAACTAGAAGCACGTCCCACATTTCCAACAACCTGGGACGGGGGATGGACACGGTAGGAAAGGGAAACTGAACCGATTTGGTCTTAAATAAAGTCTAAGAGGTGTGTGTGTGTGTGCGTGTGTGTGTGTGTGTACTGTAAAAGCTAAGTATCCGGATCCGTTCGCGTCTCCTTTCCGCACCCTACCCCCCTGCGATGTACAAACGAAAGGCTATGACATATAAATCCTCAAAACCAATACTGATAGAGTGAGAACCACTCACCAGGCTCCTAACTCATAGGTATTACTACATAAGCTCAACACTTCACTCGAACGAGTGAGTGTGGTTCGTTCCTATAATTCTTAAACAAAAAACACTGGCAAAGTGGGCAGAACCACACGCCAGGCTTATGACTCCAAGTAAGACTATTAACTATATGAAACTGTTGACTAAGCAGCCTACAGGGGTTATCTGATACTAAATTAGAGCGTGAAGGAGGAACACGTCCTCCGCTGAGGGCTAAGAACGCGTGTCTGCCTGCCCGCCCCCGCGGGGCTCCCGGGGTGGTATCCACAAAGGCTTAGTGCGTAGTTTTGGGCCCTTAGTGCGTGTTTTGGGAACATTGCGATCCACAGAGCTCGCGCGGTAATAACTACCAACTAATCGATGACGTCACAGGTTTAGCGCGCGATCCACAAAGCTTTTCGTCGCGCTGTGTGACACTAAATTTATTGTTAAATAAGTACTGCCTCGGAGGTGTAGTAAACACTAACAATATGGTCATATTTACGTATAAATGCTTATAAATCGCGTTTTTCAACTTGAAATATAACTTTGCGAGTAGGAGAAGCCCATTTTTTTGTAAAGTGATGAGATATACACACATTGAGAGGCATAATGATAAGTGTGGGCGGTATGGCAACGCTAACGCCAGGCCGGGGGATTGCCAGACCTTCCTCCTCCTTCATTTCCCTACCTCCTCATCCATTCATCCATCCATCTCTACATTTGTCTCTTCGTAGAGGGACCATGGATCTTTGTCGGGTGACAGCCCATGAGCCCCTCGTTCTTTCCTTCCGTCCTGGTTCCTGTCTGCCTCGATATTTTGTGCCATATTATTTTTAATTTGCTTTCTTCCTGCCTCAAGCTCCTCCTTATCTTCTTTTTCTTCCCGTTAAGCATGTTCTAAGGTAACAAGACATCGAACAGCAGAGTTACCTTGGCGTAAATGTGCAGCGAACTACGGGATAATTAAGTTCTTTGATTACGATTTAGTACAGTTTGCCTTAAAAGGAAGAAAAAATGAGAAAAGAGAACGGGTGTTTTGAACCAGCAGCTGGAGGGGCTTGCTACGATTGGCTGACGGTTTTGTAAACATGCTTGTGATTCGCTGCAAGGCCAATGACGTCATCAACCAATCAGCGGCTTAGCTGCCTTTAACTATAATGTAAGGGTTGCTTTGTGGATCTGAAGTTAACTTCGGTCGCTAAATCAATAGTGCGTAGTTATGTTAGTTCGTAGTTAGTGAGTATGTTTGTGGATCCCTGCCCCGGTGTGGCGTCTTCTGCCATCCCGTGTCGTGAGACATACCATCCTGATAAGCGCATGCGGGGGCTTGGTTTACAAACAGAGGATGGATGAATTCCAACGCAGTACCGTATCTTTTGTCGACTGCCTATTGTGATCCGTCCCACCTAAGTTTATTTTTTTATATTTTTAAAAGTAAATGATGACGTATGTCTTGAATTAAAAAATTGCTTGAAATATGAAAATTTCTTCCTGCACCCCTTGTATGTCAGTAAATATGATAAAATAGATAACCTGCAGCCCTTGTATGTCGGTAAATGTGATAAAAAAAAAATAACCTGCACCCCTTGTATGGATAAATGAGATAACCCACACCCCTTGTATGTCAGTAAATGTGATAAATGAGATAACCCACATCCCTTGTATGTCAGTAAATGTGATAAATGAGATAACCTACACCCTTTGTATATCGGTAAATGTGAAAAATGAGATAACCTACACCCCTTGTACGTATCCCATAAAATCTGCCATGCTGTCTTGCCGCCACCTTGCCTGGACAAACTACAATATCAACACTCTATGTTTGTAAACATCGGGTTCCGCTCATGCGCAGATCAGGGATGGATTGTCTCACGATACTGGATGGCAGAAGACGCCACACCGGCTACCACGAACCTCTCACTCTCGCTGGCGTCGTGCAAGAGGTTGTTGCCAGGTACTCATGGAGCGCACTCAAATTCCATGCTCGTTCCCGGCGCTACCATCTTCCCACTAAAGACGCGGTTACACTAGTCACTGTTTCCCCTGGGCTGGGCGGTTTTGGCTGGGCTGGGCATCCAGCCCAGCCAAAACCGCCCAGCCCAGGGTAAATTTGAGTGGACGCGCTGGATCGTTGTTCTCCCAGTGATATGGCTGGGCGCACCGTGCAAAGTTGCCAGATTGTCTTACTCAGTCTCTTATATTTACCGACTTCCGACCCAAAAACTGTCTCGTGGACCCCAATAAGGAGATTCACTTATAATTATCGTTAGAATAGTTAACTCCTGATGTTTCTTGGCAATAGTTAGGCGTCAGAAACCGGTAAATACTATGCTCTGAGTACGATAATCTGGCAACGGTAGGGCGCGGCAGAGGTATTGAGATACTATAGTATTCAAGGATACAACTAAAACCAAATTATCCTATATAATAAAATATATAAATATTATATTATTATATAATGAAATTATTAGTTTTCCTGCATAATTAATGATCACTAACGGCACACAAATTAATAAAACACAGCACCTTCACACTCGCTTGACTTGGAAACCAGATGTAAACAAACACAGGCCTTCGTCAAGTCATGGTATCCCTAGAAAAAATCAATTTCATGGCCACAAGAGGGCATATGTAGCCTCTTGGAGGGCCTCAACAATATAGGCGCAGTCCTCCTTGCTTCCCATATCCATGGTTGTCGTGCTTTGTTTACATCTGGGCTTCTCGGAAGAGCGCAGGCGGCTGGACTGGGCAGACTTCTGTGTGACCACTCGCGTTGTAAACCAGGCTTACGGCTGGCTTCCAGCCCAGGCAAAATCGTCCAGCCCAGGGGTAACAGTGACTAGTGTAACCGTAGCTTTACCCAGGACACCAACTAGACAATATTACACATCCTATCAACCAAGCTGCCTCCCCGTCCCACCTAGTGCATCAAACGGTACGACACATTGGTCGTACGCGCTGCAAGATCCACCAACCCCTTGCTCCCCCCCCCCCCCCCCGGTTAAGAGGCTCCGCGAAGGGTGGAGTCCCATTCCCTCACTCACTCTCATATTCTCGCCTATCGCCCAGGACTTTGCAAAAACACAGACGGAATCACACGCCCTTTCCCATTGGAAAAAAATTAACCATGGGACAAAATTACCGCAGCCCTTACGATCACGACCCTTCCCAAGATAGGCAGTCGGCAATAACATTATCTACTTCTCTAATGTGTTTCACATCTAAGTTGTACTCCTGCAGCAACAAATTCCAACGGATGGCTCGAGCTGCTAGTTCTTGTATTTAAACTTGTCCAAAAATTGCAAAGGATAATGGTCGGAGTAGACCTTGATAACTAGTCCATAAGATGGAAGGTAAACAGTGAAATGTTACAGCGCTAGAAGAATGGCTAACAGCTCCTTCTCCACAACAGAATAGTTCTTCTGGGCTGAGTTAAACTTCTTGGAAAAATAGGAGACTGGGTGTTCCATCTCGTTCTCTCCCTGCTGCATTAACACAGCCCCTGCTCCCACCTAGCTAGTATCCACTGCGAGCACAAACCGTCTATTGAAGTCGGGTGCCCGCAGGATAGGGTGCTGGCAGAGCCACAATTTGACAGTGGTGAACGCAAGTTCACAGGCGGCTGACCACTCCCACTTCTTGTTTTTTTTTCCGCAATAGATCGGTAAGGGGGATCAACACCGTGGAGTAGTCTGGAATGAAACGCCGGTAATAACCGATCATACCCAGAAATCGCTGGCGAGCGCGTCGACAGTGGGCCGCGGCTAAGGTGTTGATAGCCTCCACCTTGGCCCTAGGGGAGTACACCTGGCCGTGTCCCACAACGTACCCCAAATACTGTACTCTGGCCTGTACGAATTCACACTTTTGCAAATTAACCACCAATCCAGCCTTATCCAAGCACCTAATAAGCTTCCCCACGTGGTCAACATGCTCCTCCCAACAGATGGCGAACACTACATCATCGATGTACACGGTACAGTTTTCTACCCCCTCTATTACCGGGTCCATAAACCTCTGAAAAGTGGCAAGGGCATTCTTCAGACCGTAAGACATCACCTGACACTGGTATACCGCGCCATTAACCACGAAAGTAGTAACCTGCTTGGCGCGTTCCGTCAGTGGCACCTGCCAGTAACCTTTCACCAGGTCGTTTAGTGATGAGGGTCGCCGCCCCAATCATGTCCACTGAATCATCAACTCTGGGTAGAGGGTAGGTATCGGTCCTTGACAGGAAATTGGTTTTCCATAAGTCAACACATAATATGATCCTGCCGTCAGGTTTGGGCTGAAGGGTAACAGGTGAACTCCACTCACTGTACCCCCACTTAATTGAAATCGTGGTCCAACATATGCTTTATCTCCTCCTAAGACTTTTGTTTTAGGGGATTGAGCCTATTTGGCGGGAGTATCACAGGCTTGGCGTCCCTAACGTCAATATCATGTGTGGGCCATGTAGTCAAACCAGGAGCTTTACCAAAGACTCGCGAGTACTTGCCTAATCGACTACCAAACTCTTCTTGTCTCTCTAGTGCAAGATGGTTAAGCTTATTCCTGAGGGCAATTAGGCTATTTCCTTCCCACAACCCAGCTGGTATGACTGCATCGAAACCTGGGTCCTCCCCCTGTCCTTTTTTCTACACCGACTTCCAGGTCTAAGGAGGAACTGACACTAGTGTCCCTGTCAGCACCGAGTGTCAAGACTAGAGAGGCGCCTGCATTAGTGTCACCGGCCGTGCCTATCCCGCTAACCTGAGGTTGCTCCCACGGGACACTACTCATGCAATCAACCCTGTCACCTCCTTCACCTTCTTGACTACCTACTACCGGGTAGAAGGAGGCGCTTGCACTAGTGTCTCTGGAAGTGCCTCGCCCTCTATGTAGACGGAGGCTGCGCCAGGACACAACTCGGGCACTCAGAACCACCAACTCCCTCGCCCTCCTGCTCACCTCCCTGCGGGTAGGTGGCGTCTGCAGCCAGCCCCTTCTGGAGACTGGCAGGACGGTAGTGTAGCTTCAACATAATTATGTGGCATAACTGAAAGTCCTTGCGACTGTCTGGGGTAGCAACTAGGTAGTTCAGTTCTCTCACCCTCCTTTCTACTAGGTACTGACCGGGTACTGAACCGGGCAGCTAACGGTTTCCCTTGTAAAGGCAGCAGATCTAACACCTCTTCTCCTGGCTCTAAACTCTAACCTGGGCCTTTCGGTCATAGTAGGCCTTCGTTCTAACCTAAGCCCCAACTAACTGCTTACAAACCAACTCTAGGGCTCAATATAGTACCCCTCGGGTTCGACGAACAAAGTCGAGCTGTGGTTCGGCCTGACACCGCGCGGCGTCGCTCCAGACCCCGCACCCGATGGCCAAACACCGGTTCTTTAGGCGAGAACCCAAGCTACTCAGACAGTTCTTCTCTAACTGCAAACAATACAAACGGCACCGCCATATCCCAGTCCTTGCCACTATCAGAGCAGAAGGCACGCAACATCGTTTTCAGCGTGTGGTGATGTCTCTCTAACGCACCCAGCGATTGCGGGTGGTAAGTACTGGACAACACATGATAAATCCCCAAGTCAGCCAACATCCGCTTGAACAAATGGCAAGTATAATTGACTCCCCGATCTGATTACAACTCCTTAGGTAACCCAAAGTGAGTAAAAAAACAAATAAAATGTTTAACCACTGACTTGGCATGCATGCTTCTCATGGGTATTGCCTCAGGATACCGAGTGGTGACATCCATGATGGTAAGGAAATACTTGTTTCCTGCCGACGAAGGGGGAAGAAACCTCACTATGTCAATTTCACTCTAGTAAAGGGAGGTTCCACAACTGGGATAGGGACTAGGGGGGCCACGGGAATCACCTAATTCGGCTTGCCAACCAACTAACAAGTGTGGCACACCCTGGTGTAGGCAGCTACCTGTGCTGTCATGTTAGGCCACAAAAATTTTTGCCTCAGACGTTGCACGGTCTTCTTCACACCAAGGTGACCCGCCAAACGACCCTCGTGTGCTAGCTGCAGTAAAGACTCCCAGTACTCCTCAGGAACAACAACCTGTACCACATCACCCACCCATATGTCTGCCTCGGTGTCCTCGCGGGCCCACTGCCGATGCAAAACATTAGCAACGAGCATAAAATGCTTCTTACCGCCCCCTATACTCCTCTTCTCCCCCACTCTAGCAAACAAGCTAGGGCTGCTATGAAGCATCCTCCTGCTGCTTACCACACAGCTCAACCGAACCGACTAAGGCTAGCTCTATAGTGGATAACGGGTTAAAAGGTAAGGGACTAGTCGTGACATCTGGCGACAAAACGCCCTCTCCCTTGGTGCGCCCTCTATTGTACTGAGCAGGGGAAGCTTCCTCTTCCTCCTCCTCGATAGCAACCTGGACGTCAGACGCTCTCCTTGGTGACCCTGTGTATCCACAGTCGGCCCCAGCATCATGACTTGGAGGTGGTTTAACCTTAGCGCTACCTCCGGTGTACTGGTCAGGGAAAGCTTCCTTTTGCTCCTCCTCAATAGCACCCTTCAGCTTGGCCATAAAACGTGTAATGGCACAGACCGGGAGTGGGGGTTCCATCTTCAAGTCCTCGCTCCCGCCGGTGGCAGAGGCTTCAAAGGTTTCCTCTGAGACACCGACAGGGTCTGCGGGTGAAGGGAACACCTTCTCTCCCGCCAAGTCATTTCCCAACAGTAAATCTACCCCTTCCACTGGCAAAACATCAGCCACTGCCACTTGAGCTGCCGCTGTCACAATAGGACAATTGAGCTCGACATGAACGCAGTCGTAGGAGTCCATTGAGTTCATACCCCGACACAGCGCATACCTCCCCGTGCTAACAGCCTCCCAGTCACATTCCTGCACACCAACTGCAGTGCACATGTGTCCCGAAACACAGTAACTGGGTAACTGACGCCCTCAATCTTCATCTTACCCTAGCATATGAATGGCTTACACCAGTCCTGAGGCAGCTTCTCCGGTGGTGATGTCAGCCGCGAGTCGTTACTGGCCCGCTCCGGTGAAGTACTTCCTAGGCTACCTCCCAGACAATACGTAGGCATGCAGTCGCCCTCACCACCCTCCAGGCTTCTTTCGTCCACCTGGCCGGACCCAACAACCAGTGCCACTGATTTAGCATTTTCAATCGCCTACCACTTAGCACACTTGATATGTTCTGCCTGCTTGCATTAAAAACAGGTTACCTTGGGGATTGAAGTGGGGCTCTTATGCCCAGTAGACTTCTCTCCCTCCCGGGCTCTACTGGACTGACTGACTGACTGACACGACCCATAGATGATTGACACACACACACACACACACACACACACACACACACACTTGTGGGCCAAACCTCACCGAGATCGACTTGGGTCACGGGGCTCTGCAGAGCAGCCCCCGGGTCAGCCTGTTGGTTCTCCCTCGCTTCTCCTCCTCCAATATCAGCAGAAACCCAACATAGCAAGGGGCATTTTTTGTGACATTAAGTAAAATCATGGTGACAGTCAGTGAATGCAGTGTACTTGTGGTGCCATTAGTCCAGTAAATAAAGCTAAAAAAACACCTAGGTTCAACAAATTGCTTTATTTAGTTTTTCAATTGAAATGGGTTGGAAATTAGCTCTACTAGCCAGGATAAAAAATCTACCAAGATCTGCTTGGTGCTAATACTCTAAATTTACGAAAATCCAAGATGGCCGCCACCGATTCCGCCGAAAGCCAAAAAAAGTGTCTAAAACTATGTTTTGTATATCAAGACAGTCATTTCTGCTAATGTTAGTGCCTAATTTCTAATCATTTTTGAGATAATAGTACTTTAATTCTCAAATTTGTGCGAAAATAATGTAACAATGTAATTCATAAATGAATAATGACATTTTTATGAAGCTTACAAAGCACCAAATGTGTATTAACTTGCGTTTCAGGTCTTTGCAGGACCATTGTGTCACGTTAAGTTGGCTAGATTTAACAATAACAGACAGAAAATATCTAAAATATGATGATGAATATATCTGCCACATTGCGTGTGCAAATGTGTCAGCAACTAGGTTAATAAACTTGCTTGAGAACTGAAACACCTATTCATGACTTGAAAATCCTGGTACAAGTAACTATTTTTGTTGAATAAAAAAATACAGAAGAAATAAGTGTTTATGCTGAAATGAACCATACATAACCATAAACATGAAAATTAAGGGTATTATCGATAGAATATATACACCTTCAATCGAAACTTGACAAGACTAAACAGTTTCAATTGTACCTTTCACCAAAATAATCTTAATGTGCCTATATTTCCCCATTTGCGTCATTAGTATATTCTATACATTGTATATCATATTGTCATATGCCGTCCTACTGACTGGACACTGGTGCTAAGTGAGTCATCTACGTATATACTAGATATCCACATCACATTTATGTTAAGACGTCAACCTTTATAAGTGAGCTAGTTGAGACAAATAACCTACCAATTAAAATATATATATATATATATATATATATATCTATATATATATATATATATATATATATATATATATATATATATATATATATATATATATATATATATATATATATATATCATAAAACAGATAATCCAGACAGTGTACCTTGTTTAGTGTCTACTAAACCACTTGTGTAGGTTATGCAGTATGATCTTAACTATTCATTATTATATTATATTAATTTTAAGTTAATACATCAGACCTAGACTGAGTCTAGCAGTCAGCGTAATCATCCAAAGGCTCTGCTTCACATGTCCACCGCGGTATTGGTGCAGGTGATTCCTTTGCAGTGACCACAAGCCAAGCTACACAACAGTCCATTCTTACGACAGGAGCAGGTATTTTTGTCACACTTGCCTTGGCAGTTGCATTTCACAAGCTTTAGCAAGGATGCTGGAGCAGGATCCCTCTGCATCTTTACTATCTAGAGCTTCTCTGCTTTCTGGCCTGTGTAGAGCAGTCAGACCCACTTGGTTGGATCAAGACCGTTGCCCAGCCAGGTCTGAACCTGGTGATACACTCGGTAGCTGTGGTATCTGGCTGCGTCACAGGTGGGTGGGAGGGATTCAGGGGGCAGATACACCGATATGGATGCCACCTTGCTGCTGAACCTGGCTACTCTCTCAAAGTCAAGGCTATTTCCAGGCTGACAGCTGTACAATACTTCTAGAGCAGCCTGACCATGCCTTTTAACATCGTCATGGCTCTGATTTGGCTTCATGTATGCGCTGGCATGGTTCTTGATTTGGTTACATTTGCCCATTGCCATAACCGTCCCTATGCCGTTTGGCTTAGACACAGTATTTCATCCTGTGACTGCATGTAGGAAGAGCAAGGAAGCTGCAAGGATGAGCTTGCAGGGTTTGGATGTTGATAATCTTGCTGGCTGGCTGCAGGAAGATAACATGATGGCTGGGACCGAGATGGTGCAGCAGCAGGACCAGCAGGTCTGTGTTGTCCCCAACAACAGTCACAGATCTCCTCTTGGCCACGGTACATGCTGTTGACACAATGTCATAATCTGCATCACCAGCACTGTGGTGGACTTCAATACCAGCTTTCCCCAGCTCACTGCCAATGAAATACAGGAACTTCTGTTTGTTCTTAGGGTTTGTGAGGAATGCCTTCATCATGGTCAGATGCATCTCTGGCTTGAAATTGACTTCTGCACCGATGTTGCGTGAGCTTGCACGTCTCTGGTGTGCTTTATCCTTGGTCGAGGGACCAATTCCATACCCATCAAACACCACAACAGCATGATTGTAGTGGCTTCGTACATATTGCACATACAAACTGGACAGATTGGCGTATATTGTCTGGTTGGGCCACGGCAGTCGTTGCAAGAGTGCACCACCATCAAGGACATACACGACATCATCTGGGCAGTGACTCACTACACACGATGGTACCTTCTTCACCAGGCCTGTCTGCAGACTGGCTTTGTCAGGCAGACGCACCAGGAGACTGTTATCAAACAGAGATGTAGGGTAAGATGACAACTCATATGGGATTAAGCTTTGTGTGTCAACAGTCCCTGTAACAGCCACAACAAGGCGCTGGAACAGCTGTCTGGGGTCGATCTCCAGACATTCTCCATCAACAGTGATGTAGGTGAAGAAGGTCAGTGTGGTGACCTGATCCTTCAGGCGGATCTTGTACTCTGCAACCGATTTGCTGTACATAGATTGGACTATGGCTTGACCAATTGACTCTGCTTTGTCTGCATTAACAGTTTTGTCAGCTATGACTCCAGATGGCGGACTTCGCAGCTCCTTTGAATCCTGGGAGAAGGGTTTCCGTTCATTGAAGTAATGCAGAATGTCTGCACATCCTTGGCATCTCTGGTCATCCTAGCCGCTGACCTGTCCTTGTGGACATTTGCATCACTGGTGTCCTGAAGGCCAGTCAACTCTCGCATGGCCCAGTTGGCCTCTGCACACGCTGGGGCAGAGATCAACCATATGAGACTAGTCGACTCTGCAAACCCCCGACCTCTTCTCAGACCACCAGCTGCCTTAACGTTCCTCATGAGGACTTGTTCAATATATAGGTCGCTGTATATTCCTGCCCAGTAGTTGTTAGTTCTTCTCAGGCCAAATAATCCATCAACAAACTTCCTTTATACATGAGGATGAGTATCCTGCAGCTTCTCCATCTTGTTCAAATACAGGACAAGGGATTTCGTGTAGTTGTAGTGTCCTGAAGCAGCCAGGTAGGGCAGCATTTGCTGCAGAGCTTGCAAGTATAACTGCCAGTTACCTGTGCGACCAGCCGTGATGAACGTACGGAGGATAGCAACTAGTGTCATGTACATGAGCCAGAGCTTGGCTGTGCGGTGTTCACCGAGAGATCCACGCCATTCTGCAAAAGCTGCTTTGAGTTGTAATATGGAATCAGATGACAGGGCTTCGTCCAGTGTCAGGAAATTTTCCGAAAACTTGTTTGACAAGCTGATCTACTTTTGTCAGAACTTCTGCACTGCTCTGGTCAGCTGAAAGATAAAACCACCACCACAAGCACCATGTATATTACACATGAGAATGAATATGCATCACCATTACTATTAATTTGAATTAGTGCATGACTAGAGGGAGTAATCTACAGACACTACAAGTCAGAGTTACACTACGTGGTTACCTACAGACACTAGCTGCACGCTCATCATCATCTTCACACTCATCCACCTTGTCTGGCTGGTCATCATGTACCTGTACATCCATGTCTGATTCAACTGCTTCAGAATCAGAAACACGCCTCCCTGAAGTAAACACAGGACAACACTTCTCAAGTATATGCTCGAGGTAACAACATATAAAATATATAGAACATGCAAGGTACATGTATTTGCATCATGTTAAAAAAAAATAAAAAAAACGGGAAAGATTACCTTCCACCCGATCTTCTGAGCTTGATTCCTCACTGAAGACACGGGGTACTGAGCATCTGTGCTGTAGCGATGGTGTTCAGAGCAGAGTCCACCAGAAGATGAGCCCTGACAGCACGTGCCACGGCCTTCCCAGAAAGCATTTGGTCCATACAGCCTTCAGCATACACCTGGGACATCACCTCCTTCAAGCCAGAACCAGCCATCAGACTACCGATGGATCCCAGGAAGCTCATCTCTGTGTGGAATCCACCCAGGATGAGGATGATCTGGTGCAGGGGACTGGCTCTTGGCTGGGCTTCGATGACTATGTAGGCAATCCATCACAACTGCTGGTCTAAGGTGATCACTGGAGTAGTGTTGTAGCAGAGCCAAGTTTGCTGATCATATCCACCAAGTCACGGTGACCGTACTTGTGATCCAGTGTCACGCTCAGACCAACTTGGAGCGGTGGGAGAAATGATCGAGGGCACGTTGACTGCATGATCGACTGGCCTATAGAGTCCATTTTTAACTTCGCATTCTTGCTCTTGATTATGTTGCCTAGGAGTAACTGCAGTGAGTGAGGCAGGTATGTGACATTTGCATCTACAGAACCCATGCCCGCCGTGGTAGGGTAATTGTTATAATGATGCTCCATGGACTTGATCTCTGTTCTGATGTACTTGCCAACACTTTCAATTAGCCTGTCCGTATCAGAGACTTCATTCAGCTCAAGAGCTCTGTCATGTGCCTCTTGAATTATGGATTTGACGTTTGATGTAAGAGCAACAATATTTGGAAGTTGTCTGACTGTTGTTATTGTTACCCTTGAACCATAATGTTTCTCCAGTTCTCGTTTTAACTGCACTTGGGTATATACATCTTCATCTAGCCCGCAACTTGTAACCATGTGTTGATGTAATTCTTTAAGTGTTATTGTTTCATCATCATTTTCCTCCAGGTATTCAAAGGCATACTGCAGAGGATTAACCTTTAAAGTAGATCTTGGGCGACCGACTCTTCTTCTTTTCCCGGAATATGTAGCTCCTTCTTGTGATGAGAAACCAGGGAAGTCTTTTCCTTTCAGGAACAAGTCCTTACATGTGTGATGGTAGAGGGCTTCTTCTGCAGGGAGGTCGTTCACAGCAGACAGACGTGATTTTACTTGTGTAGCCCAGTCATCTTGCCTGCTGTGACAGTGAGTAAGTATGTTCTGTTGAAAGCCAAGTGTCATCACATGACTATACTTATAATTGGCCTTGTTTGGATTCTTCTGGGCAAGTGACTGTTCCACAAACGCCCCGCAGAAGAGACAATGTGTTCTGAAGTCAAAAACACTCTCCAGATCTCAGATTATGTTTGGTTACAGCCAACTGAGAAGTTTTGCGTTTTGGGGCAGTTTTGACAGATTTCGGGTTTGTGTGTCTACTTCTATATATCTTATGCACCAGAATGTCATCTTGCTCAGAGAATACAATATCAGGTATGTCCAAGTCTCGGTCATGATTAGCTTTGTTGATTCCAGCACAACCTTTCTCAGTTAACTTGACATATTCACTTGACTTGTGAAGATCTATCATATGTCCGCAGATGACACAGGCCATGGTTCTATCAGCTAGTTCTACTTCCCTCCACCATACATTATGCTACATGCACATGCAACCTATGGAAAAAGTAGAACATTTACAATCACGCCATTTGGAACACAATGCCACACAAATTCCATGCTTCACTTGCAAAGAAATCTGATGCATACATGGACATATTTTACAATTTTTGCAGAACAAATTTGGAAAAAAGGTGCTACATCTCTAAATGTGTAAGAATTAGCTTAAATCCTCTACCAGAAATGACTTTCTTGACATCAAAAACATCGGTTTAGACATTTTATTTGCATTTCTAGCCTTAATAACAAGGAAGTTATGGCACTTTTTGGATCTCGGCAGAACTGATGGCGGCCATCTTGGTTTTCGTGAATTTAGGGTATTAGCACCACGCAGATCTTGGTAGATTTTTAATCCTGACCAATAGAGTTCATTTCCAACCCAATTCATTTGAAAAATAAATAAAGCAATTTTGTTGAACCTTGACCCTTTATTTACTGGACAACATAAGGACACTGAGGAGTAGCAATGACCGAGTGTGTCGCCGACGCGGCCTTCCATCCCGTCCCTCCGACACCCCTAGGCTCCCCCAGGTACACCAGCCCGCCCATCCTGCTGCTGGGAGAGGTTTGTTCAGATGCAGTAGTGTTGAGGCCGTGTCACTCAGGTGGGCCGAGATGCACGCCGCTCACCATAAAGGCTGTACAGATGTTCCCACGGTATACTACTGTCAGGCGGAAAGTAACGACTCTCCCCATCCTGTCTCGCTGGTTGCAGGGAATAGCATGTCACCGCTAAATCCATAATCGGAGTGACAGCAAATACCTCTTCTACCTGCACCCACGCCATTGACTGCCACCTGACCCAGCGTTTTGACCTTGGGATGACCTGGGACTAACACCTACCAGCCACCCGGAGAAGAATGCCTTTCCCACCCCCTCCCGCACCACCACACTGCAATCCACCACCTCACCTCCCCCCTTCAACCATCATCACAATATTCCCACCGATAATTTTGACCACCAATTGCCCATACCCCTTTCATATTGTTCTTTTTATTGTACTCCGAAAATGTATTCATAATGTGTATATTTTCAGCTTACCGGCTGCAATTCCTAAAGAAACAAATTATTATTACACCCCCTCCCCACACACACAAACATACTCAAACATATATACACAAAGACAGACAGAATCTCTCTCTCTCTCTCTCTCTCTCTCTCGCTCTCTCTCTCTCTCTCTCTCTCACACACACACACACACACACACACACACATTTTGCCTAGAGTCCTAAATGCAAAGCTATAACACATAGGAGAATAATGAGAATAAAATATCATGGCGAACATTAAGATATTTATGATATATTAAAGGGTACTCTTTCAGAGAGAGAGAGAGAGAGAGAGAGAGAGAGAGAGAGAGAGAGAGAGAGAGATTTACACAGAAAATCAGACCACACAGACCCCATGGTCCAGACTAGGTGGCCTGTCCTTAAACCTAAGTGATTCTACATTAATCAGATGGCTCCAAAACGTTGCATTTCTACTCTAGTTAATATTAAGTTCAAGGAAGTGACGCTCGAGCTTGTTTTTAAAGGAGTCAATCGTGTTACACTGGACCACTGAAGATGGGAGCTTATTCCATTCTCGCACTACAACGTTGGTGAAGAAAAAATTGGTGCAGTCTGAATTTACCTATCTACATTTGAATTTTATGCCATTGAGAGAGAGAGAGAGAGAGAGAGAGAGAGAGAGAGAGAGAGAGAGAGAGAGAGAGAGAGAGAGAGAGATTTTTCTCTATTTGCCATATTGTTTCATCTTTCAGTTTTCTTCTTTCTTAAATTTATTCCTTCATTTATTTTAGCGGATATACTTCGACTGCCTTTTCATTTCTTATTTTTTCACTATTTTAGAGCAATAACTATTTTAACTTTTTTTACTAGTTCTGCATATTTTTACTTTTTCTTCTTTCCTTCTTTTATATTATCCTTTGTTTGTTTCTTCATAATTTATATACAACCATATACCTCCTACTTTCTACTTTCTAGTGCGTCCTTCCAACTCCGTGGCAAGCGTGCTTAACAACGAACATTTAGCTCACCCAGCTGTTCATCCTCCTTTGTGATGGTCGATAAATGGGTACCTGGGGAAACATGGGAGAGGTACACAATGGTAACTCAGATGTTGCACTGGCCCTGTGTACCAGGCTCAAGGGCTGATTATGCGGAGATGTGCACTGCGGCAACGTGGGGCTAAAAGTGCATGTTCCGAACGTTACTTATACTTTTTAAATTACTATTGTTGTTTTTTTGTAAGTCCATCTAACGGTCCTACATTTTACTTCATTTCTATCTTATTGAACATAACCTTTTCTTTTACATTTGTCTCCATCTTTTCCAGCTATATTTTACAGAGATCCTTCCTTCTCCCCTATTTTTCCATTAAAAAAAAAAAATTAACGCCTCTCTCTTTTCATCCGTCAGATATCCTACGTGGTGAACCCTGAAGGATATGAGACGAGACGGTACTGCTGGATGTCCGTGGAGCGAGGGATGCTAGTATCCTTCATCGTCCCCGTATGTTCCCTCATCCTGGTGAGTGAAAGGAAAGAAAGTGATTGGAAATGGAAGAGGAAAGGAGGGAAAGAAGGGAAAAAAGGAACGAATGAGTCACAAGGGGATGAAGAAACGACTTATGAAATGAGTGAAAGAGGAAGGAGAGGATACATATAGTGAAGATAGGAGTTAGATGAAATAAGTAGTTAGAAAATGAGGAAGGGTAAGAGTGAGGGTAGGAAAACAAGACGAGTTTGATAGTGCAAGTAGCGTTTGAGATGGGATTATATCTAGCATGGTAAAGAGAAATGAAAAAGATTTTGAAAGAGTAATGAATGAAGGGAAGATGAAGGCTACTGATAAGGCCGAACAATTAAGGAACCGAGACTCAAAGGTAACAAAAGTCTAGTAGAGAGGGTTTGGAAATTTGGTTTGTGTGTGTGTGTGTCTGTGTGTGCAATTCATCATAGTTTGATCACGCTCTGAACTTTACTCCCCCCACAAACCCGGGAGGCAGAGACAACCGCCAACTGAAACCCTGTACCTATTTATTGCTAGGGGTACGGACGAAAGGTGGCTGCCCAGTCGATGCTAACTACTGTATCTCTTTGTGTGCGTGTATATCACCACGGCCTGATCAGGTAGTGGATCACCAGCCAAGATCCTCCAGGTGAGAGCACCGCAATGGGGCATATTCATCATTACCAGATGTCACTACCGACTACGTCTTTGCGCCCAAGAAGCTTGAACTATTCTTTCAATTATCGTAAATTGCCTGTGTTTCTCTGGGACTTGTAACAATTACACTTCAGTAAGTGATACTATTGTTAATAAAAATATAGTTGATCATTCTCATTGTTTTATTTGTTGGTAAACGAGAGGAAATATATGACTACTGAGAGTTTCTCCCCACTGAAAATCTTTCTTGCACGAAATCCTTGCAAAATCAAGACGTAAAAAAAATATAAATCACTATTTTTCTGAGTACCGCCTTCAACAAAAAATTATCAAAAACATTAGGGTGTATAGCATCTAGACAGAAACCGTAGCATCCATTGTTTGATCTCCGTCAGTCACTAGCTTCCACTCCAATAGTGTTAAACTCCGTCCTCAACTCCTGGCCTTAAACGTCATCACCTTTGACCTACCCACCCTCCTGATAGCAGCAGGCGTCCACGCAAGGTATTGATCCACCCCACTGAACAGTCATCAGTCAGTTGGTCGTGGAGTACAAGATGCTGAGAACGAAAGCCAGTGACCTCACAGAGACCCAAACAGTGAATGCTACCCAATAGTCCTAGTGTTGGTACGTTTCTGTCTAGTTGCTAAATGCCCTAAAATGTTACTTGATAAATTTCGTCGATTGCGAGACTGATACACCCTAAGCAGATTCTCAGCAAATATTGTAATATAATTTATTTTTTAAGTTTTATCAAGAAAGATTTGAATGAGGAGAAGTTTCCAATAGTCAAATATTTTCTCTCGTTTACCAATAAATAAAACAGCGAGAATGATTAAATACATTTTTTATTAACAATAGTTTCAAGTATTGTATTGAAGTGTAAAGGTTACAAGTCCCAAAGAAAAACAGGTAATTTACAATGATTGAAAGAATAGTTCAAGCTCTTTTGGCAATGGTAAAAAAAAGTTCAAGGAGACGCAGGTTCGCGTCGTCCCCACCGCGACAAACAAGCTGGCAATTTTTCAGTCATCACCGGGTAGCCCAAGACTACCCACATGCTCTCCTGAAGACCGTCTATCAGCGCGGACTCTAGTTTTTTTCCGAATAGAAGATCAAAGATGAACTCCGAGGGGGCAGCATGAGCCAAGCAAACTGGCGCCACTATAAACACTTGCATGCACCACAACGGGCTGGGGCCGACCACCAGGCGGTAGGCCCCACCAAGGGACCTTGTCAGCCTTTGTATGGAGTATGCATCTCACGTGTGGGGGGGCTCCACACACACAGCACTCTTGGACAGAGTAGTATTTTTAAGGCTCTTCGTATCGTCAACTCTCCTCTTCATACTGACAGTCTTTTACGTCTTAAATTTCGCCGCCATGTTGCATCTCTTTCTATCTTCTATCGATAATTTCACGCTGACTGCTCTTCTGAACTTGCTAACTGCATGCCTCCCCCCTTTCCGCGGCAACCGCTACACACGACTTTCTACTCAAGCTCATCCCTATACTGTCCAATTCCTTTATGCAAGATTTAACTAGCATCATCCCTTACATTGTAAACTATGGAATAATCTTCCTTCATCTTTATTTCTTCCTACCTATGACTTGAACTCTTTCAAGAGGAGAGTATCAAGACACCTCTCCTCCCGAAATTGACCTCTCGTTTGGCCACTCTTCTAAACTTTTTTATACGGGCAGTTATTAGCTAGCATTTTTTTCACATTATTGTGTTTTTTTTGCCATTGAGATGCTTCCTTTATTGTATATATATTTTTTTTTATAAATAAGAAAGCCTACCGGCGACATAGGCTAAACGTAAGAAAAAAAAACTCCTCCTCCCTCATGCTCAAGGGGGAGGCAGTAACTGCTCCTTGTAACTGGAAAAAAAATTGCTTTCGGCCTGAGCGGGGCTGAAGCCTCAGCCTGCCATTCTAACAGTCCATTGGCCACTGAGCCGCCGGAGCAATGTTTGATTGTGTGTATGTGTCTGTGTGTGTGTGTGTGTGTGTGTGTGTGTGTGTGTGTGTGTTTGTGTGTGTGTGTGTGTGTGTGTGTGTGTGTGTGTGTGTGTGTGTGTGTTTTACAGATAAGGAGACAGTTCAAGGGCATAAAGAAAAATATAAAAAAAGCCCGCTACTTACAGCTCCTGAATAGAGATCAAAGGAGTGTCCAAAAAGAGAGATCAATTTCGGGAGGAGAGGCGTCCTGATACCCTCCTCTTGAAAGAGTTCAAGTCGTAGGCAGGAGGAAATACAGATGAAGGAAGATTGTTCCAGAGTTTACCAGCGTGAAGGATGAAAGAGTGAAGATGCTGGTTGACTCTTGCATAAGGGGTTTGGACAGTATAGGGATGAGCATGAGTAGAAAGTCTTGTGCAGCGGGGCCCCGGGAGGGGGGGAGGCATGCAGTTAGCAAGTTCAGAAGAGCGTCAGCATGAAAATATCGATAGAAGATAGAAAGAGAGGCAACATGGCGGCGGAATTTGAGAGGTAAAAGACTATCAGTATGAGGAGGAGAGCTGATGAGACAAAGAGCCTTTGACTCCACTCTGTCAAGGAGATCTGTATGAGTGGACCCTCCCCCCACACATGAGATGCATTCTCCATACGAGGGCGGACAAGGCCCATGTGCGGGGGAGAAGAACTGGCGGAGACGGTACAGAACGCCCAGCCTCGAGGAAGCTGATTTAGTAAGAGATGAGATATGAAGCTTCCAGTTGAGATTTTGAGTTAAGGATAGACCGAGGATGTTTAGTGTTGAAGAAGGTGAGAGCTGAGTGTTGTCAAAGAATAGGGGATAGTTGTTTGGAAGATTGTGTCGAGTGGAATGGAATGGTCAGAAAGGAAACCGGAAATAAAGGTACAGAGAGAAGGATAGAAATCGTAGGAGGGTAGTTTGGAAAGCAAAGATTTGTGCCAGACCCTATCAAAAGTTTTTGATATGTCCAGCGCAATAGCAAAGGTTTCACCGAAACGGCTAAGAGAGGATGACCAAGAGTCAGTTAGTTAAGTGTGTAACAGAGAGAGAGAGAGAGAGAGAGAGAGAGAGAGAGAGAGAGAGAGAGAGAGAGAGAGAGAGAGAGAGAGAGCAAAAAATATACAGAGTGGGAAAGACAATATATAAGAGAAAAGGAAGGTGTCAACGAAAACCAGGGAAAAAGTAAAGGAAAAGGGGAAAGTAAAAAGAAGATAGAAGGGAGGTGGAAAGAAAGATGGAGATGTGTTTGGTGTTTGTAAGCTATCTTGTTCTTTTAGGTAGGCGAGGGAATATGGAATTGAAAGCGGATGGGAAGGAGGGAACTTGAGGGAGGGAAAGGGAGGGACGGCAATATAAAAATGGTGTAGTACTTCGTCCTTACGTTTAATCCTGGTAAGTGAGTACAAAGATGCAGGAGAAAAAGAAGGAAGGTAAGTAATATTATAATGAAAAGGAAGGAAAGGATGATGATGATTATTGAGTTCTGCTCCTGGCGCCGCAGGGTTATATGGCGCCGAATTTAACGCAAAATATTATATAACATAAAACTATAAAAAAAAAACGGTAAAATAGTTAAAAAAAACATGATAAAATGCAACTCAATAAAATGTCAATAAAACCTACAGGAGGTTGAAGACACCAGCCTCCTGAAGGAAGCCATAAGCGTCATACCCCGGGGATAGAGTCTTCCTTCCCAGCACTAGGGAAAGAGAGAAACTCCCATCTCCACCACGACACCGGGAGAGGTACTGCTCTTGCAGGTTCCCCAAAGTGGGGCACTCGACCAGCAAGTGCCGCACTGTCAAGGGGACCAAGCAGTCATCACAGTAGGGCTGAACTCCCTGGGACATAAGAAAGCCATGTGGATATCGAGTGGGATCCACCCTAAGGCGGACCAGGACAGTCTCCCTCTTACGACTCCTTGTATAGGAATACGACCTGGGACGCACAGCCCTGGTCGTGACTTCCCCCATCTTTTTCGTGGCAATCACAGCCTCCCACCTGCGCTGCCACACCATCTGGAGTGCAGACCGCACGGTGGAATATAGGTCCCTAAGTGGAAGGGTGCACTGTGAGGGAGGACGAAAGGCAGTAGCCCGCGCCACCTCTTCGGCCTCCTCATTACCACGCACTGAGACATGGGCAGGTACCCAGCACAAATTTATTTGATGGCCACGCCTTTTGGCCGGAGCCAGCCAGCTAAAAACTTCTAAGACTATAGGGTGGGTGCTCCTAAAATCTTACATTGAGGACAGGGCTGCCTGTGAGTCAGAGTAAACAGTAAAAATACCGATAGGCAAAGTGAAGATGGTGCGAATTGCTACAATAATGGCAGATAGTTCTGAGGTAAAAATAGAACATATAACAAGCTGGAGTAGGTAGGAAGACACCTACCGAACGGGCGCAAGCCACTCCCGGTAAGGTATATATGGGAGGTGAGAAGGGAGCTGAAGCCCTCCAAAGACCCTTCCCATGTCCTCACTAACCGTTTCCCTATTGTCTCACCAACACCGGAGAGTAGTTCAGCATGCTCTCTAAAGACAGATCCTCTCTTTATCCACACCACACTACATTCACACAACATATACACCTTTTCCCAAAATTAAAATTTCAAAATGGCGCACATACACCAAGCCTCGGAGTCCCCGCCTGGGGGGGGGACCACAAATTCCCCCAGGGAGGACTCCCCTTCTGGCTGCCGACCAGAGAGGTGCCTTGATGACTCCTCGAACCTCTTTCTTCTCAATTTCTGCAACATTCGCTGTCTTCGCTCTAATTTTCTTTCTGTGGAACATCATTCTCCTCCTCTAAACCTCACCTTCTCTTCCTAACCGAAACAAAGGTTTCTGAGGCTACTGACAGCAATCTATACTCTGTTCCCTCCTACTATCTCTATCCTAAATTTCAATCCGAAGCTCTCGTGCCCACAACCTTGACTCTTCAGAGTTTTCCACCATCTGGCTAAGACTTCATTATCATTCTATTACTAAATACGTCTGCACTGTTTATCTCTCACCTAACTCTACTAACTATGTAAAATTCTTTGACTATTTGAATTCTAAAGTGGAGCACATGTTGACCCACTCTCCCTTCGCTGAAATCTCCATCCTAGGAGATTTCAATGTTCACCACCAGCTTTGGCTTTCATCCTCTTTCACTGACCATCCTGGTGAACAAGCCTACAACTTTGCTATCCGCAACGACCTAGAGCAGTTGGTCCAGCACCCTACACGTATTCCCGACCGGCCCAACATTCTAGACCTCTTCCTTACCTCAAACCCTTCTGCTTATTCTGTCAAACTGTTTTCCATGTTGGGCTCCTCCGATCACAATCTTATTTCTGCATCCTGTCCTATCGCTCCTGTACACCCTCTGGACCCACTGAAGAGGCGATGCTTCTGGCATTTTGCTTCAGCTTGGTGGGACGACCTGAGGATGTACTTTTCCGATTTCCCGTGGAATGATTATTGCTTCCAGGATAGAGACCCCTCTGTGTGTGCTCAGCGCATCACAGAGGTGATTGTCTCTGGAATGGAGGCATACATTCCTCGTTCTTTCTCTACTCCTCACGCTAAAAAGCCTTGGTTTAATCACGCTTGTTCTCGTGCTGTCAATGATAGAGAGGTAGCTCACAAAAGGTACCAGAGCCTTCAAACTAATGCTAATTATGAACTTTACATTTCTGCCCGAAATCGTGCCAAATCTATTCTCCGACTAACCAAAAATTCTTTCATTAATAGAAAATGTCAAAACCTTGCTTTCTCTCTCCCGTGACTTCTGGCATCTAGCCAAAACATATCCTCCAACTTCACTTCTTCATCTTTCCTCCACTCCTCAGTCCTGACGGCAACACTGCAGTCTCATCTATCTCTAAGGCTGAACTCTTCTCTCAAACTTTTTCTAAAAACTCCACTCTGGACGATTCTGGGCATATTCCTCCTAATCATCCCCCCTCTGACTCCTTTATGCCTGTTATAAAGATTCTTCAAAATGATGTTTTTTATGCCCTCTCTGGCCTCAATCCTCAGAAGGCTTATGGACCTGATGGAGTGCCTCCTATTGTCCTTAAAAACTGTGCCTCAGTGCTGTCACCCTGCCTGGTCAAACTCTTTCGCCTCTGCCTGTCAACATCTACCTTTCCTTCTTGCTGGAAGTATGCCTTCATACAGCCTGTACCTAAGAAGGGTGACCGCTCCAATCCCTCAAACTACCGCCCTATAGCTTTACTTTCTTGTCTATCTAAAGCTTTTGAATCAATCCTTAACCGGAAGATTCAAAAGCACCTTTCCACTTCTGACCTTCTATCTGATCGCCAGTATGGGTTCCGCAAGGGGCGTTCTACTGGTGATCTCCTAGCCTTCTTAACTGACTCTTGGTCATCCTCTCTTAGCCGTTTCGGTGAAACTTTTGCTATTGCGCTGGACATAATTATCAAAAGCTTTTGATAGGGTCTGGCACAAATCTTTGCTTTCTAAACTACCCTCCTACGGTTTCTATCCTTCTCTCTGTACCTTTATCTCCAGTTTCCTTTCTGACCGTTCTATTTTTGCCGTGGTAGACGGTCACTGTTCTTCCCCTAAATCTATTAACAGTGGTGTCCCACAGGGTTCTGTCCTATCTCCCACTCTTTTTCTGTTGTTTATTGATGATCTTCTTTCCAAAACGAACTGTCCTATCCATTCCTACGCCGGTGATTCCACTCTGCATTGCTCATCTTCTTTTAATAGAAGACCCACCCTTCAGGAACTTAACGACTCAAGGCTGGAGGCTGCAGAACGCTTAGCCTCAGACCTTACTATTATTTGCGATTGGGGCAAGAAGAACCTGGTGTCCTTCAACGCCTCAAAAACACAGTTTCTCCACCTACCCACTCGACACAATCTTCCAAACAACTATCCCCTATTCTTTGACAACACCCAGCTATCACCTTCCTCAACACTAAACATCCTCGGTCTATCCTTAACTCAAAATCTCAACTGGAAACTTCATATCTCATCTCTTACTAAATCAGCTTCCTCGAGGCTGGGCGTTCTGTACCGTCTCCGCCAGTTCTTCTCCCCTGTACAGTTGCTGTCCATATACAGGGGCCTTGTCCGCCCTCGTATGGAGTATGCATCTCATGTGTGGGGGGGCTCCACTCACACAGCTCTTCTGGACAGAGTGGAGGCTAAGGCTCTTCGTCTCATCAGCTCTCCTCCTCATACTGATAGTCTTCTACCTCTTAAATTTCGCCGCAATGTTGCCTCTCTATCTTCTATCGATATTTCCACGCTGACTGCTCTTCTGAACTTGCTAACTGCATGCCTCCCCCCCTCCCGCGGCCCCGCTGCACTCGACTTTCTACTCATGCTCATCCCTATACTGTCCAAAGCCCTTATGCAAGAGTTACTCAGCATCTTCACTCTTTCATCCCTCACGGTGGTAAACTCTGGAACAATCTTCCTTCATCTGTATTTCCTCCTGCCTACGACTTGAACTCTTTCAAGAGCAGGGTATCAGGACACCTCTCCTCCCGTATTTAATCTTGCTTTCGGCCACCTCTTTTGTTTCTTTTTTTAGGAGCAGCGAGTAGCGGGCTTTTTTTTATTATTGTTTTCTTTTTTTGTTGCCCTTGAGCTGCCTCCTTTGTTGTAAAAAAAAAAAAAAAAGTTCCAGAACGGGGAAAGTCTGGGAAGACAGCTCCAAATCCAACGCCAGCATCGGGTTTGTAGCCGTCCGTGTATACTGGTACAGAAGTGGCGTGACTAGCTGTGTGGGACAGGAAAAGCTGTCGAGCAGTTCTCGCCGAGATGCTAGCTTTGTCAAAGTTGAAGTACCGACATAAATGTGTATTTGGAAATTCCTATGGTGTGATGGGGTGTGTCTGATAGACTGACATAGGGAAGTATGGTAGTGAGAGGTCCCTAAAGACATTCCGGACACGGAAACCAAAGGGGTGAGGTACGAGAGGTTTGTTTATGTATAATATATCTAGACTGGTGTCTAAGGCAGTGGTGCAGGCAGGGTTGTTAGGTTGGCCTTGTAGTCTCTACCAGAATTTAATTAGAAGTCCATCTAGATGCAAGTCCAAAGGTGGCACTCCAGCGTCAACTAAAAGACTAGATATGGGGGATGATCTAAAGGCACCTGTTGACAGTCGGACTGCAGCGTGATGGACTGCATCGAGTGTGCGGAGACGGGGGGTTGTTGCCGATGTGTATACTTCGCAGCTGTAGGACAGTCTCGACCCAATGAGTGCCTGGTAAAGGTGTAGGAGCACTGTGCGGTCAGCGCCCCATGAAGTGCATGTCAAAACACGAAAGAGATCGAGTGATCTTATGCAATTTGTTCTCAAGGCTTTTAGGTGTGGAAGCCATGTGAGGCGCCTGTCAAAGACGAGTCCCAAGAATTTGTGTTCTTCCGCAACAGGTAGACGTGAACCGCACATGATGAGATCAGGTTTTGGATGGTGGCCTCTAAAGCGACAAAAGTGCATGGCAACCGACTTGGAAGGTGAAAATCGGAAGCCATGTTCCTCTGCTCATCTGGATGTCCTGTCGATGGCATGTTGCAGTCTTCGCTCTGCAGTGGACATCCGAGACAGCGAGTACCAGATTACCAGGTAGTCAACATAGAGGGAGGACAACACCCCTCAGGGAGTGATGTTGTAATACCATTTTAGGGTAGGCGGTGGCCGAACTGGTAGCGTACTGGACCCACATTCGCCGCGTGAGGGACGACGCGGGTTCGAATCCTCACGCTACCACTCGGATTTTTCAGTCACCGCCGAGTGGCTTAAAACTACCCACATGCTGTCCTGAAGACCACCCATCAACCCGGACTCTAGAGGAAGCCGTCCAAGCGAATCAAGAACGAGTTCCGGGGGGCAGCATGAGCCAACGCAAGATGGCGCCACTATAAACACTCGCCTGCGCCAGAACGGGCTGGGCCGACCATCAGGCCCCACCTGGAAGAAGCCTTGGGCCGACCATCAGGCCCCACCGGGAAGATGCCTACCGGCGCAATAGGCAACAACGTAAAAAAAAAAAAAAAAAAAAATTATGGCCACGGCAAAGAGGATGACACTCAGGACGCTTCCTTTGGGAACTCCTTCCTGCTGTTCATAGGATAGTGAGTAGGACGTATCAACTCTGACTCGGAAAGTCCATTCTTCAAGAAATCCCTCAATAATCTTTGGCATCCGTCCACGGAGACCAAAGTCATGAAGCTGCTTTAGTATCCCAGATCTCCATGTCGTGTCGTAAGCCTTCTCGAGGTCAAAGAAGATGCACACCATGTGCTGACGAGCGGCAGATAGCTGACTCAAGACGAACGAGAGCGTCTACTGTTGATCTCATCTTCCGAAACCCTGACTAGTAAGGAGACAGGTGGCCATTGCTCTCTAGATGGTGTACTAGGCGAATGTTTACCATCTTCAAGAGTTTGCACAGGCATGATGTTAGAGCAATGGGTCGGTAGTGTAAGGGCTGTGAACCATCATTCCCAGGGAAGTACAACGGTTTTGTGCCACCCATTTGGTTTGATGCCAGTCTGCCAGATTTTGTTGTGTATTTGGAGCAGAAGGGTCATGGTGTTAGGGATAAGGTGTCGGAGCATGGCATATGATATATTATCGGGACCCGTCGAGGTGATTGTAGTTCGCGCATGGAGAAAAGAGCGTTGTATATTTCTGAGTTGAGAGATGAGAAGTCTAGCTGGCGTCTCTCCTGTTCTTCCAAGTGCCAGCGTACTTCGGGAGGTCTTGAGTCCCGTTCAGACACAGCAGCAAATGCTCTGGCTATGACGTTGGCGACTTCGGCGCTCCCTGATATTATGTTATTGTTGATTTTCAGTGCAAGTGGTGGGCTTGATGAAAACTTTCCTACTATTTTGTGTACCCTTTTCCACACCTGTGTCATTTGAATTAAAGCCCTATTCACACATAGGCGATCTTGGAACGGCAGCGAAAATATCCTGGTTCGTTCTGGTATCGTCGGAATTTGGTGCACTTAAGCCCGTCCCATGGGGTATTTCCCGAATTCTGGACGGAAGTTGCACAACCATAACGATGCCTGTCACACAGCTGCCCGGTATCTGAAGGATCGACGACGATCAATCTTGGAGATTTGGATTTAACGTGGTATGTGGTATGTGCCCCGCCCTAACCCTCACTCGCTAATCCCTAGGTGCGGAAAATTGACGTGTGTGTTGCTGCCCTGACCAACCCCACTCATCACCACACACACACACACACACACACACACACAACATAGAGACGCTTTACTTTTAGGTTAATTTTAAGTTTGTAATTTTAGAATGATCTCCTTATATAATATGTATATTTTCAGCTCTCGAGCTGCTTACTCCAAAATAAACCGTATATTATTATTATTACACACACATACACACACACACATACACACACACACTGGGAGCCCCCCAAAGGTCGCTCAAGGACCTGTACACCACCTTCATCCTTCCCAGACTCCTCTACGCCTCTCCTGCTTGGGCTTCCTCCATCAATAAGACCCAGCAACGCCAATTAGAGAGAGTGCAAAGACGTGCATGCAGACATATTCTGGGCAATTCTTACACTAACTACGAGCATGCACTCACCCAGCTGAATATGCCCACCCTACAGGACCGATACCAGACAGACCTGACCAAATTCGGCAAGTCCCTTCTCCACAACCCCCGTCATAGAGATCTACTCTCACCCGCCCTCCCTCCCCCCACTAGACCCACAAGACACCACAATATTCTCGTCCCGGTCAAAACTCGCACGGACAGATATCGGCTTAATGCGATACCGACACTTGTGAGGGTCATTAACACCTCCATGATCACATGACCCCTCCACTCCAACACACACACACACACACACACACACACACACACACACATCACCCTTCCCCACTTCCCGCATTACTCACCACATGTAACTCATTGTATGGTATGTTTGTGTATTTTCAGCCTTATGGCTGCCTACAAATGAATAAACCATTTATTATTACACACACACACACACACACAAACACACACAAATACACAGCGGAATTTGTCTGGCTCTCGACAAAGAGATTAGGTGACTGGGACATGATGTCAGGTGGACCGTGGTTATGCAACTGGAACAAGTAGGGTCGTCAGGTAACGGTGGCACACAGGGGCGTCAGGAGCGTAGGGTGGCAGGCAGGGCGACAGGGAGAACCAGGAGGTCAAGTCGGGTTGCAGGTCACAGGGGGGAAGCGAGCGCGATGGCGGCTTTTGTAGTCAACGGGCTAAAAAGTTGCCAAAACACTCGCGCGCTGATGCCATGTCGAGCAGCACTCGTTTAGCTGTCGTTCAGCATTCGCTCAAGTGAATGATTCGCCGGGTAGCTATCGTACAGCTGCTGTGCAGCTGTCAGGCAGCTGCTGTGCAGTTGTCGGGCAGTTGTTGTAACGGTCAAAATTTTAATTTCGTGCCCAATCACTGCACGAGTGCTGTCCAACCTATCACGACAGCTGCATGAATGTTGAACGATAGCTGGACGATCACTGAGAGTGCTGCACGATGCCTGTAGCACTCTTCCCCGATCTTTGACAAGGTCACCGGACACGCCGAGGGCTGCCCGAAAAATAGTTGCAGCGCTTATTTTTCGTGCTCCTTGCCGACTCGACTCATTGTTCACCGAAGAGATATTCGTAGCCGTTGTCGTTGGGAAATCCGTGCACCACGCACGGATTTCCCCAACGACGGCTAGACGATGTGCTACGAATATAACCCCGAATGCAGCCGTAATGGCAGTGGGTAGCTGTCGCGTTTAAGATCGTGTATGTGTGAAAGTCCTTTAAGTGTGTATTTTTGTTTATTCAGGGCACCCCGGAATGGGACCTCCTGTTTTAACAGTGGTCTTTCGCTGGAGGGTTGGCACCAGCACTCTGTTGTTTTTAGGCCCAATGGCCGATGTGACCGGCCGAGGAGGGCCTAATTTTTACCGGTCTACTGCTCCTGCCGATGACTTTCTCTCTCTGCCCCCCCCCCAAAACCTTCCGCAGCTCCGACAAAGCGGTAAGGGAGGGATATATGTGTAGAGCTTCCAGCACAGACTGTCCGGAGGTGGAGGACACGGGTGCCGGTAGAGCCGCACCGTTACCTTGGGCAGCAGCGGTCACCGGCTGAGGGTCAGCCGGAGCCGATGGTGCAGGTGTGGCGGCCGCAGCCGGCACCCGGGGTTCTTCCAGCGACCCAGAAGCGGGCACTGGAGAAGGCACTTTAGCAGGAGGGGTGTCCCCAAGGGACTCCTCACTCATTGCGGCCATCAGCAGGCGTTTGGAGGGATGAGGCGGCCTTTTCAGGCGAAACTGAAGTTGTGGAAGAAACAGACTTAGCATGGTAGAACGGCGATGAAAATGGGCATTAAGGCCAGCGGCATATGTCATTCCGGGGCTGGACATCTTAGTGAGGGCAAGTTGTTTCGCTTCGGCAAAGGACACCCTATCCTTGTTGTGTATGTTAAGTGTATGTTAAGTGGCATGGTTATCCATGCCACAAGACACACATACTTTTGCAAGTCCGTTTTTCACTTAAGCGTCGACAAGTCTGGGTGACGTGACCATACGCTTGACAGTGAAAGCATCTTCTTGGGTTGGGGATGTAGGACTTCACATAAAGATTTAACCAGGCCAACTTGACAGTCTTGGGCAGTACTAATCGGTTGAAAGTGATGAACAGGGTTGGTGTAGGTGTCAGTACATCGTTTACTTTTCGTTGAACTCGTCGCACTAAAGTCACACCGTAGTTTATGAGTTCGTTCACCAACCTTTCTTCTGAGTAGTGAAGAAGGTCCCGTGAAAAGACAACTCCCCGAGATTGGTTCATGGTGGAGTGGGGAGAACAGGACACTGATGCACCCAGAACAGAAGTAAGGGCGCGGAGCTTTAAGCTCTCCTCAGGTGGGGATGCTTCTTCCTCATCGAAACACAGGTTTCTGAGGCTACTGATAGCAATCTCTACTCTGTTCCCTCCTATGTACTATCTCTATCCTAAATTTCAATCCAAAGTTGGATGTTGCTCCTACGTGCGCAACGACATCACTTGCTCTCGTGCCCACGACTTTGACTCTTCTGAATTTTCCATCATCTGGCTAAGACTTCATTGTCATTCAATTACTAAATACATATGTGCTGTTTATCTCTCACCTAACTCTACTAACTATGTAAAATACTTTGACTATTTGAACTCTAAAGTGGAGCACATCTTGACTCACTCTCCCTTCGCTGAAACCTCCATCTTGGGAGATTTCAATGTTCACCACCAGCTTTGGTTTTCATCCTCTTTCATTGACCAGCCTGGTCAACAAGCCTACAATTTTGCTCTCCTCAACGATCTAGAGCAGTTGGTTCAGCACCCTACTCGTATTCCTGACCGTCTTGGAGACAGGCCCAACAGTCTAGACTTCTTCCTCACCTCTAATCCTTCTGCTTACTCTGTCAAACTGTTCTCTACGTTGGGCTCCTCCAATCACAACCTTATTTCTGTATCCTGTCCTATCGCTCCTGTTCATCCTCTGGACCCACCGAAGAGGCGATGCTTCTGGCATTTTGCCTCAGCTCGGTGGGACGACCTGAGGATGTATTTTTCCGATTTCCCGTGGAATGATTACTGCTTCCAGGAGAGAGACCCCTCTGTATGTGCCCAGCGCATCACAGAGGTGATTGTCTCTGGAATGGAGGCATACATTCCACGTTCTTTCTCTACTCCTCATGCTAAAAAGCCTTGGTTTAAATCATGCTTGTTCTCGTGCTATTAAAGATAGAGAGGCACCTCACAAAAGGTTCCAGAGCCTTCGCACTCCTTCTAACCATGAACTTTACATTTCAGCCCGGAATGGTGCCAAATCTATTCTCCGACTTACCAAAACCTCTTTCATCAATAGAAAATGTCAACACTTTGCTTCTTCTAATTCTTCCCATGACTTCTGGCACCTAGCCAAAAATAAATCCACCAGTTTCACTTCTTCCACTTTCTCTCCTCTCCTTAACCCTGACGGGAGTACTGCCATTTCATCTATCTCTAACACTGAACTCTTCGCTCAAAATTTCTGTAAGAACTCCACCCTGGACGATTCTGGGCATATTCCTCCTACCCATTCTCCCTCTGACTCTTTCATGCCTGTTATTAAGATTCTTAAGAATGATGTCTTCTATGCCCTCTCTAGCCTCAACTCTCAGAAGGCTTATGGACCTGATGGAGTGCCTCCTATTGTCCTTAAAAAACTGTGCTTCCGTGCTGACACCCTGCCTGGTCAAACTCTTTCGTCTCTGCCTATCAACATCTACCTTTCCTTTCTGCTGGAAGTATGCCTTTGTACAGCCTGTGCCTAAGAAGGGTGACCGTTCCAATCCCTTAAACTACCGCCCTATAGCTTTACTTTCCTGTCTATCTAAAGCTTTTGAATCAATCCTTAACAGGAAGATTCAAAAGCACCTTTCCACTTCTAACCTTCTATCTGATCGCCAGTATGGGTTCCGCAAGGGGCGTTCTACTGGCGATCTTCATGCTTTCTTAACTGACTCTTGGTCATCCTCTCTTAGCCGTTTCGGCGAAACTTTGTCAGTTGCGCTAAACATGTCGAAAGCTTTCGATAGGGTCTGGCACTACTTTTTTGGTTTTCTAAACTGCCCTCTTTCGAATCCTATCCTTCTCTCTGTTCTTTTATCTCCAGTTTCACTTCAGGCCGTTCTATCTCCGCTGTTGAAGACGGTCACTGTTCTTCCCCAAAACCTATCAACAGTGGTGTTCCACAGGGCTCTGTCCTATCACCCACTCTCTTCCTGTTATTCATCAATGATCTTTCCATAACAAACTGTCCTGTCCACTCATACGCCGACTACTCCACTTTGCATTATTCAACTTCTTTCAAAAAAAGGCCATCCCAACAGGAAGTACACGACTCCAGACTGGAAGCTGCAGAATGCTTAACCTCGGACTTTGCTAACATTTCCGATTGGGGTAGAAGGAACCTTCTGTCCTTCAATGCCTCAAAAACTCAATTTCTCCACCAATCAACTCGATACAATCTTTGAAACACCTATCCCCTATTCTTCGACAACACTCAGCTATCACCTTCTTCAACACTAAATATCCTCGGACTATCCTTAACTCAAAATCTCGACTGGAAACTTCATATCTTCTCTCGCTAAATCAGCTTCCTCGAGGTTGGGCGTTCTGTATCGTCTCCACCAGTTCTTCTCCCCCGCACAGTTGCTATCCATATACAGGGGCCTTGTCCGCCCTCGTATGGAGTATGCATCTAACGTGTCGGGGGCTTCACTCACACAGCTCTTCTGGACAGTATGGAATCTAAGACTCTTTGTCTCGTCAGCTCTCCTCCTCCTACTGATAGTCTTCAATCTCTTAAATTCCGTCGCGATGTTGCCTCTCTTTCTATCTTCTGTCGCTATTTTCACGCTTACTGCTCTTCTGAATTTGCTAACTGCATGCCACCCCCCCTCCCACGGCCCCGCCGCACACGACTTTCTACTCATGCTCCTCCCTATACTGTCCAGACCCTTATGCAAGAGTTAACCAGCATCTTCACTCCTTCATCCCTCACGCTGGTAAACTCTGGAACAATCTTTCTTCATCTGTATTTCCTCCTGCCTACGACTTGAACTCTTTCAAGAGGAGGGTATCATGAGACCTCTCCTCCCGAAATTGACCTCTCTTTCGGCCACCTCTTTTGATTCTTTTTATAGGAGCAGCGGGTAGCGGGCTTTTTTATTATTGTTTCTGTTATGTGCCCTTGAGCTGTCTCCTTTGTTGTAAAAAAAAGTAAGCTCCCGTCTCCTTGTGGCATGATCTTAGGCTCCCGGCCACAAGCCTTGACTAGAGAACGGTGTACTTCAAAGATGTCGAGGTCGTTTATCGGCCAGCCATCCACAGACTTAACTACTATATACTTATCATAAGAAACAGGCTCATATACGTATACTAGGCATCACTTCTATTTGGGAGATTGGGGAGCCCCCAGGTTTACGTATTGTATTTCATGGAAATTTTGTCGCACGGACTTGTTTTTGGCGGACCCTTTAGGGGGTAGGGACTTCCCAGAGGCACCACCAGGAGCCGTGAAAGGCTTCAAGGTGGCGATGAGAGGACCATGGGAGTATACGGGGACTGGCGGACGTCAGGAAGAGAGGCAGGTCGGGGCAGAAGAGTAATAATACTCATACACTATATTTGACGATTCACTTCTCGACACCCCCACCCACCACGGAGCCCAACAAGGGGAGGCTGGACGTTGGGACGTTCGCACCCAACAGCCCCAGGGGTAATGGGGAATTATACGCAGCCACTGCCAGTCGTTTAAGGCGGCCGCGGGACCGTTGCTTCCGCCATCCTGACAGTAACCGCTTGACCCTAGCCAACTCATGACCATCCGATTGATTCAGCGGGGCCACACTGAACCACTTGTCTTACCCCAAACCTGTTAACGACTTTTAAGCGTTATTTTTAGCGTGGTTAATGTAAAGTGTTACGTTTATAGTTTAAGGCGCGAACTGTTATCTCAGGTCAGTTCCGGTGTTCCGTTGCCTGCGTTCTCCAGTTGACTGAAGTGGTTGAGACAACACAATAGCCTTTTAGTTAAGTGATGTGTGGCCGAGCGGTAGCCGTTATAAGTTCACTTTAGTTCTCTCTCTCAGGTTAATATAAATACCAAATGTATTTTAACTATATTAACAGTTGTATACAAGGTTTACAGTTTGCGTGAGCGAGACGCACGGAATCAGAGACAGCCACACAGCTGCAGGGCGCGGAGCGGTGGAGCACCGCTCGCCTGCCCGTCACCCGTCTTCTCTCTCTTCGCGTTGTTCGCCCGTTTTATTTGCTTGTAGTTCGTCCGGAAGGGTGTGGGTTCCGGTTGATGACGGCTGATGAAAGTCATCATTTGCTGATCCTAGTGTCAGTTCATCACAGCTTCCCACGGCCAAAAGCACGACGTGTTGTTAGACATCCTGTTGTGCGACACCGACCGGGTGTCGCCACACGTACAGTCATACATTCACATGTACATTATAATATACACATTACATCGCTCGGTTCCCTAAGAGTCGCGACCTCGCGACTCACCCGACCTTTAAAAGCAGTGTACCTACCCATGTTACAGTCGCACAATGTGTACTAGTTAAACGAAGTCCTGTTATGGTTGCAGTAAAAAAAATATATACAAGTCAGAGCCCGCCTAACGATACATCGGGAAATGCCAATGATAATAAAAGTAATCATGGAAGTAACAAGAAATGGGCAAAGTACATACAGGGCGAGGTAAACAGGGCTAGAGTCGTGGACATGGAAGCTCAGTACTATTCCGAGAAAACAAAATAATAGCTCTAAAAATTATTTACATGATACATCCTAGAAAAAATTAAATTGACTAAACTGTCATTAGGATACATGGTAATGGAGCTATTTGGAATAGTAAAAAGAAAAAGGAACAATCCTTGAAGAAGATCTGCTACACACTGAACCTTCGAGTCACACCTGGACACAAAACTGTCGCAGAGAAACACGCATCCGTTGCGTGACGATTAATTGCCAGTGTCGTTACCCTCGGCACGACTTCGAGACGGGTGGGGTTTACAACAATAGATAAGGTTGTGTGAAAAGAGGTAATGTTATCCGTAGAGTCTCCTAATAGTTACAATGTGATAACATGGACAAGTCTGGAGAACCTTAGAAACATCGGCAGTCAGCACCACTAACTCCTAATACTCAGTTTGTCAGGTCTACAGTACTATAAAAGAAAATCCTGTTACCAAGTTGTGAAATCACTGTTGTAACAAATCTCACTGAAATATATAATTCCAGCATAATTGATTAAGTAATTCCAGTATTAATAAACATCATATGAAAAAGACAAATTTCCACCTATCCCTCGATCGTAACGAACGTGGATGACTGACATCTGTGACGCCAAAAATAATTCTCGTAACGGGGAACAGTGGTATATGTCAAGTAAGGGTAAGTAAGACTTGTCTGCTTACTTCCAAAGCTTACAGATATTTACATGCTGGTTACAATAAAAGTTAGGGACAGCATCTGCTCAAGTTAAGTCTATCATTGCAGAGAAAAAGTATGTTTGAAGCAGAACCACATGAAGTTCAAGGTTAGATTGTACCTATCCCTATGTTAGTCTACACCCTCGGTTATTACGGTTCCAATTAAATTAAGAAGACTGACTGCCTTGCATCAACTCAGCAATAAAAGAAAATAGTGAGTTAGAGTGAAAAGTATTACTGAAGCACTCCCCTTCTCGCATGAAAAAAAATACAGGCAAAAGCTCCGGAACCAAACATAAATTAGTAAATGTAAGGATGCAGGTTATAGTCGTGTGGGGGAAAGATACACAAAGCAGCGTCAGGCTGAACCTCAAGCCGGTGCTAGTCTTTGGAGACGATCGCTATGCACCATTCTGTGCAAAAAGAAAATCGTAAAGTTCAAAATTCCATCCACCTATATATCTGACTATTTTTGCCTAAACCACGGGTAAAAGAACACACCAAGGATTTTTATTTTTTTTACAACAAAGGAGGCAGCTCAAGGGCACACAAAAAAAGAAAACAATAATAAAAAAAAGCCCGCTACTTGCTGCTCCTAAAAAAGAAACAAAAGAGGTGGCCGAAAGCAAGATCAAATACGGGAGGAGAGATGTCCTGATACCCTCCTCTTGAAAGAGTTCAAGTCGTAGGCAGGAGGAAATACAGATGAAGGAAGATTGTTCTAGAGTTTACCAGCGTGAGGGATGACAGAGTGAAGATGCTGGTTAACTCTTGCATAAGGAGTTTGGACAGTATAGGGATGAGCATGAGTAGAAAGTCGAGTGCAGCGGGGCCGCGGGAGGGGGGGAGGCATGCAGTTAGCAAGTTCAGAAGAGCAGTCAGCGTGGAAATATCGACAGAAGATAGAAAGAGAGGCAGCATTGCGGCGGAATTTAAGAGGTAGAAGACTATCCGTATGAGGAGGAGAGCTGATGAGACGAAGAGCCTTATCCTCCACTCTGTCCAAAAGAGCTGTGTGAGCGGAGCCCCCCCACACATGAGATGCATACTCCATACGAGGGCGGACAAGGCCCCTGTATATGGACAGCAACTGTGCAGGGGAGAAGAATTGGCGGAGACGGTACAGAATGCCCAGCCTCGAGGAAGCTGATTTAGTAAGAGATGAGATATGAAGTTTCCAGTTGAGATTTTGAGTTAAGGATAGACCGAGGATGTTTAGTGTTGAGGAAGGTGATAGCTGGGTGTTGTCAAAGAATAGGGGATAGTTGTTTGGAAGATTGTGTCGAGTGGATAGGTGGAGAAACTGTGTTTTTGAGGCGTTGAAGGACACCAGGTTCCTCTTGCCCCAATCGGAAATAATAGTAAGGTCTGAGGCTAAGCGTTCTGCAGCCTCCAGCCTTGAGTCGTTAAGTTCCTGTAGGGTGGGTCTTCTATTAAAAGAAGATGAGCAATGCAGAGTGGAATCATCGGCGTAGGAATGGATAGGACAGTTCGTTTTGGAAAGAAGATCATCAATGAACAACAGAAAAAGAGCGGGAGATAGGACAGAACCCTGTGGGACACCACTGTTAATAGATTTAGGGGAAGAACAGTGACCGTCTACCACGGCAGAAATAGAACGGTCAGAAAGGAAACTGGAGATAAAAGTACAGAGAGAAGGATAGAAACCGTAGGAGGGTAGTTTGGAAAGCAGGTGACACCCAAAAAGGTTTAGGTCAGAGGGTCGAAGGTCTCCCCCGACGAACGTGTCGACGGCAAAAGAAGCTTCAAAAAGGACCCAAAATTACTTTAAGTGCCATAAAAGTTGGCCGATAAAACCGTGTAGGTTGCCAGTGGGGCTGTAGTCAAGGGATACTGCACTCCTTCGAAGAGGAACTTTAAGGACAATCATGTACACAAGGAACTCTACTAATAATCTAGCATTAGCTACAGAAATGGTTTCTCCATCTGTCCAGTTACCTTGTTTAAAACACGAAATCAAATCAGTAGATAGCCTATAGGCGTCCACTGGCCTGTTAAAAAGGCCACTCGTTTGCACAGTGTCCACAGCAAAATATACACCCTTTATGAGGCTGTGTTGCCCATCTTCCCCAAATGTTTCAAGAAAAAGTGACCGAAACGCATCATAATTCTTCCGTCCAGTGAACGCGCTCCTGTTTATGAGGGCCGTGCTCCCGTTCCCGGGATTGACCTTCGAGCGGCTGAGAGATATTTAATCTCCCGGATTTGACACGAATGAAATGTCCATGACAATCTCACTTTGAAACAAGAAGTCCCTGGCCGAACAATCTGCCTCCCTTGCTACCCTGCGAAAGGCCTAACTGCTGTTGCTGTTAGCGGGTGATTAGGGGCAGAAGCCATTGTGGGATTAGAAAGGTAAGTAAATACCTCTTGGTTGCTCAGCAGAGTAGGAGGAGCAAGCACCCTTTGAAGACTGCTACACTCCTTACACGACAGTTACCGTTATCAGTGACGGCACTGTCATTTCTCTCTATCGACCCCTCATAGTCCTCGGTGAGAGCTTGTAACTTCGGGTCAGGTTTCTCTGCCATTAAAAAGAGTTACTAGTTAAATGAGGAGTAAAATGGTAAAAGAAAAAAAATTATCGCTGCAAAAATAATTCAAGTAATAATCATTCACCGTTAAGTATGTGCTCACTCCTCCCCGATGCTTTTAAAATGCATAATAAGAGAGGAAAAAGAATAATGAGTGAGGCTTAGCAAGACAAAACTTCTCCACTGTGAAATAAAACACACAAAAGAAAGGAGAAATGAAAATGAATGACTATACATAAAATGCGTAACAATGTTACTCAAGAAAAATATTAAACATCTCCACTGTGCAATAAAACACACAAAAGAAAGGAGAAAAGAAAATGAATAATTATACATAAAATGCGTAACAATGTTAATCAAGAAAAATATTAAACAACCACACGCCAGAAAAATCAACAGCTGAAAAATCTAATAGGCCCCTCACGCCTAACACGTGAACATAATAATAGTAATTCACCTGAAATCATGATACAAGTGGTGTAATTACTTAAACCGTATGTAGTGTCAGCTAAAATGTGTTAAAAACCTTGAAGACAGCAAATCGATACCCCACTACTCAGCACGCTCGCGTCCTTCCCCCCACCGGTGGCTGGGGCAGGATGCAAGGGCGGCAGGGTCTGCCGTCCGTCGTCTGGTAGCGGTGGTGGGAGGGGTGGCGGGCAGACAATATACGCCCACCAGTCACCGTCAAAGGTCCGAGTTGTCTGGCGAAGAAAAGTGCGCACCTACGACAGGTTGTGTCGTAGGCAGAAACAAGTGCCTAGACACCTCCGAGGAAACTTGGTTGTGCGAGGCGGTGTCGCGCGGGGTGTGTGGCTGGGTTGTGCGGGGCGGGGCGGGGCGTTGCCCTCGGGTGTGGCTGGGCTGGGTGCTGACTTGACGTTCACGGAGCAGGAAGCTCGCGCGCTGCCTCAGCAGAACGCTTGGTACACGCTTCACTGTCTCTGCCCTCACACACTGTCACTGAAGTTACGGGTGAGAGAGAGATATAACAATTCCAAGTAGTTCGTAACCACGCTGCACATCATTTATGTTAACGTCTTTTAAGCGTTATTTTTAACGTGGTTGTTGTTAAGTGTTATTTTTAAGTTTAAGGCGCGAACTGCTGTAACGGGGTACCGGGGGGCGTTTAAAGGGCGTTGATTAAGACTTCAGCTTCCTTAAGCCGAATATATTCGTAGTCTATATGTACAAGGAGCGTCGGAGCGAGAGCGACTGCCGTTGTGTGTCAGTCGGACTCTCGTGAAGGAGTGACGAGTTACAGGTTGGAAAATAACTGTTACAATTGGTCACGTACGTCAAGGTGACTTTCAAGCTTGATGAAATGCTTTGTATTCAAACTGAGACGGTAAACACTGACGGACGACATTCCTATAAGGTGGCGTGATCTATCTGTCGTGGGTTTTTTCCATTGACAATTGTATGCCTAATTCGTGGTGATACTAAATAATAATAATAATAATAATACATTGATATCCTACTATAACACTGCTCGGTCACCTACCAGTGATCGCGACCTCGCGATATACAAAAACCAAAAACCTAAATAGCAGTCTACTTACCATTAACATACATAGTGAGAGTTTGTCAAGCAGACTGCCTATGATACAATTACATTAAAACACTGGTTATGTAAGAACATATGTGGAGTTATAATATAAATAGAGAGAGGTAAAACACAACGTGTGTGACATGAAACATAAGAAATCTCTCAAAAGATAAATATAAGGACATGTATAAGAAGCTATCAACTGGCATAGTTACAGACAATGAAACGTTCATCTAGCTCCTAAAAAAAAATACAGTAGTGAAACATACAGTAGTGAAACATAGTACAGTGTTAAGTATAGGAGCAGGGGAATGCCAGGTTTCTGTCCTCTGACTTGCTTGAGAAAAGGAAAAACTACTTTGCCAGTGGCCTCCCTGCATCCAGTCGCCGTGTCTGCACAACCAAATAATCGTGCAGGACAGAGTTCCTCCTAATAAGGTAGCACATGACGACGAGACTGACGAACATCAGAAACATTGGTACAAAAAATCCAAGGTACAGTTAGGGGAGATGCAAGTATTCAGGCAGCGGTTCCTCCAGGGTTTCCGCAAACTCCGTTTTGTTTGCGAAAGACAATGAATTAAGGGAATTAGTCACATAAGAGATGCTGGAGAAGTGAATGTTATCGAGAGACCGTAGAGGAAACACTCGATGGGAAATATTGGCCGTGAAAACCAGACGGATCCGGGACGGGTACGTTGTTATGTTAGTGGAGCGGATATAGCATGCTTCCGCTATGGCATAGTGACCAGTAACCCGTTGATAAATGGTACCCTCCGGGCAGATGACTGATACATAGAAGGACTGAGGGAAATATAAATAATGCAGACCCTGAAAGTTCTTATGGAAAACAGGTGTTGGTGGTAGCTGCTTGTAAGGGCACAGGGAAAGAGCGTCAGACGCGTTCACGCGGGTGAGGGCGATCTCGCATACCCCTCCCCGAACTGGTAGGAAGGCAAAGAGAGACGCAGAGCAATAGAATCGCCCGAAGAGCGTCTCCTTGCAATATTGCAAGAGTGAGTAGCTACCCGTTGAATACAGAGCGAAATCCTTCGCGATTAGAACAAGAGACAGGGACGTGTCCAGGGCTAACACACTGTCCTTAGCTGAAGAAGGGAACGGGACAATTTCGTGTGCCTCAAACACGTCCGCCGTCTGAAATGGAACATGAATGATTATGGCATCGGGGGTGAGGCTGGACTCAATCAAGTGGTAAAAATATTGACTCATGTCTGGGTTGAATAAAGGTGTTAGGCTATAATTTTGATAGCCGATATGGACAGTCGTTCTCAAATCGTGTAGAGGGAACAAGGCAGGTGGGACTCTACCGTGCGCTGCATCAACCATGTTGCTAATAACCTGCTGATTTGCCGTTGCGACAGAGTTAATGACGTTTTCCAATACATACAAGGCCTGATCTAGGAGGAGAAACTGATTCACCTGGTCGATCTGTTTGACAACTATGTTGATAACCTCTACCATCTTATTTGTCTGCTCTAGCAGTTCCTCAATGTGAGTATGCAACCGCGCAAGTTTTCTACAATTGGCGTTGATCACCCTGCGATTTCGGGCAGCAAAGGAAAGTACATGAGCATAGTGGTCCCGCAAATCGCGTACGCCTCGTCGGTTGCCGTACCGAAGAGGAACTTTGAGGCGGACCCAACGATGTTGAGCAACCCCCTCTTTACCCGAGAGTGAACTGAGTGAAAACTATAATCCATGTCTACCTCATCAACTTTTCCCCGTAAGAACATAATCCTATTCTCCAGTAGTTGAAAAAGATTCAGAGAGTTGGTACTAGAAGGTGCCTTTGATTCCCTAGTCTTGGTAGCCCGTATGGCGTCTGCCATGCCGAGTAGTTTTTTTTCTGAGACTATCCTGATTGTGTCTGTGGTGTTGGTCAAGGAAGTATATGGATATTTTACGAGGAGCACATCTTCTATGAGGAAGACCTCTCCTATGTGTGCCGTGAGGTCGCCAGGCTTCAGGTGCATGGGTGTCGTTGCAAACAGGGAGCCGAGGGACAACAAGATGATCAGAAAACGCAACATCATGATCTGAAAGTGGTGGGAATGAAGTATTTAAACCCGTGGTCTCAAGTTATAGCTATGGGTGTTGGGATTATCTTGTTGAACATTTGACTCTGAGGGGGAATTACCAATATCAAGGTCCAAAGGTGAGGGAATTACTTTCAGACGATCACTGTGAACCTCTAGACTGACTCCACTATTCGACTCGAGAACCTCGAACCGATTTCCCCTGACATTCCGAACAACTCGGTAAGGACCCACAAATTTAGCCCCCAGTTTCGAACTCCTTTCCGCTTGCTTAATCATGACTGTGTCACCCTCTTTTAATTCCACCGGGAAGGCCTGTTTGTGTTGTTTTGACATAATTTCAACCTTTGTAGCTTTTAACGTACACCTAACCTCTGAGTGTATCTTGGAAAACATATGCATCTGCTGTTGTGCGTACCTATCAATGTTGTAGAGAGGTTGTTTTGGTTTTGTTAGGAAGTCGTACGGAAGACGTTTCTCCACCCCATATAAGATGTAGTAGGGACACTTCCCTGTAGAGTCGTTAACCGACGTATTTATGGAAGCGGCCATAGCCAATTATCGTGGAGATCGTTCACGATAGGCCTGAGGACCTGTAAGATTTTCCTATTAGCCCTCTCCGCCAACCCATTAGCAGCTGGGTGGTAAGCTGTGATGAAGGATTGCGTGATTTTAAACTGAGCGCATATTTCGCTCAATACTGTGTTCCTAAACTCGGTGCCATTGTCACTCAAAAGAATTCGAGGAGACGAATGTGGACACAACACGTGAGTCACGAGGGCATGGGCCACGCGTGTGGCTGTCTTGTCCTTGAGAGGCGCTAGAACTAGAAACCTAGAGAACTGGTCGACGCACACCAATAAGTAGCGCGAACCATGTTGGCTCTGGGGGAGCTGTAATAAGTCTATATTAACAACATCGCCTCTGGTATTGGGTATTGCAACATAGGTGCTGGCCCTTTTACGGACCCCTTGTGCTTAGCACAAACGACGCAATGTGCGACATGTTTTCTACATCAACCCGTAATGTGAGCCAGTAGAATTTTCGTCTGGTGACAGATAGCGTCTTGTCTCTTCCCGGGTGACCCGCAATGGGTGTCATGGACCAGCTTAAGCGTCACGGGGACGTATTTGTCTGGGATGACCAGTTGTTCTATAGGTACAGGTTTGGTTGGCCATGACCTACAAAGGAGGTTGTCCTCTGATAGGAAGAATTGTGAAAAGGGAACGGGCAATTCAGGAAGGTTTGTTTTGTCTCCCGACTCTAGGGCGTAAATTAACCTCTTCCACACTGGTGGTCTCGCTGAGCAGTGTGTAGCTCAGGTGAAGTGAAGTTGTGGATGACCTCAGGGTGGTAATCGCGCCTATCGGAATATTCCGAGATAGGCATCTGCGACCACATTTGTTTTCCCGGTGATATATTTATCTCCGGATTGTATGCTTGGATCGTTAAGAACCATTTTGCCAGACGACCGTGTAGGTTTTTCCCTTGAAAAGATCAGTTATGGCCGCGTGGTCCGTATACACCACAAATTTGTACCCCATCACTATGTCTCGAAAATGTTTCAGAGCCCACACAATGGCAAGAGCCTCTAGGTGGGTAACAGAATAGTTCTTTTCCGGAGCTGTTAGTACTCGACTGGCGAACGCTATCACATGCTTTTGCCGGACTTATCTGTTTGCATAAGAGCGGCCCTAGTCCACTAGCCGAAGCGTCGGTACAAAGCTGAAAGGGGTCCTTGAAATCCGGAAAGACAAGGACCGGAGCCTGTGTAAGCGCTTTCTTTAAATCCTCAAAGCTCGTTTGTTGAGCTGGGAGCCACTGAAATGGTACGTCTTTCTTTAATAGATGGGTTAGGGGACTCGCGCGTGCTGCGAAGTCCTTTATGAAAGGCCTGTAATAACCTGCGACACCCAAGAAAGACCGTACCTTGTCCGCAGACGTTGGCTGAGGGAACTCGACAATAGCATTTATTTTGTCTTCCACTGTGTGGATGCCGAATTCGTCCACGACATGCCCCAAGAACTTGATCCGAGGCTTTAAGAATTCACATTTGGTGATTTTGAGCTTTAATCCGACCTCTTGAAGTCTGTGTAGGACTGCTTTTAGTGTTTCCATGTGTGCATGCACGTCTTTACTTGCTATGATGATGTCGTCTAAATACACATAGATAGAGTTGCCCAGCAAGTCACCAAAAATACTGTTCATTGTCCTTTGGAAGTTCAAGGAGCTCCTTTGAGCCCGAACGGCATCCTCGTCCACTCATAGTGGCCATGAGCCGTGCTGAAAGCCGTTATTTCACGTGACTCGGGGGCCATGGGCAGTTGCCAGTAGCCACTGACCAAATCAAGACTCGTAAAGACTTTATTTCCTCTACCGAGACACATCAGAAGATCTCTAAGAACGGGAAGCGGAAAATGATCAACCACGGTCGCGGTGTTCACACGCCGGAAATCAATCACAGGACGATAAGAACCGCCTTTCTTTGGAACCAGAAACTAGGGTGAATTCCACGGGGAATTCGATTCTTTGATGACACCTTGTTCTAACATTTCAGAGATAAGTTGTTGCACAACCTCCCTCTGACTGTGGGGGAGCTTGTACGCATTGATATATACAGGATTGGTATTGGGTTTTAACTTAATGTGGTGTTCAGCACATTGCGTAACTCCAAGCGGCTCGCCTGGTAGAGCAAGCGCCCCCCTATAATGTTCTAGTAGCTGGACTAAGGTTGGCTTAATTTCGGAATAGTGTGCAACTTTTAGGAATGCCTATAAATTAGCTGTGTCTGGTTCGGGAGAAGCCTGACACGCCGAGGTTATGCCTGAGACTTGGGCTGAAGGGTATTCAGCTGGTTCCGGGGCGACATTTCTCCCATACACTAGACACTGGCATAATATAACACCGTGTTTTAAGGATACAGGGGATCCCGACGTGTATATTACCAATGCCTCTGGAAAACCTCCTCCTTGACTGTCGCGAGAGTCACCTCCACCGTCACGTGGTATGTGAGGAGCTCCGTCGATACACATCACTGCCCGTTGGATGGGCGTTAGGCAACCGGATTTTAAAAAGTTTTGCAGGACGATCCGGGATTATTTGAGGACCCTCTACGACTGCCGTTACTGTCCGCCACAAGTCTGTAATGTTTTCGTGTGGTTTAACCGTAAGAGGCGACACTTGGACGGTGGCAGACCCTGAGTCTGTGGTGGGATGGTCATTTTCCCCCTCTGAGGGCGGGATTACAGGTGACATAGGCGATGGATTTACCATCCCCTGTATGCGTCATCCTTGATACACGATCGCGTTGCTTTCAGGGTGTATGGTTATGTGCAGGTCTTTCATGGCGTTTAATCCTAAGATCCCATCCACAGGTAAGGCAAACCTGCTAGAGACATAAAAGAAATCTCGAAAGGGACATACTTTTTCATGTAAGCTGACTGTTAGTGGTACTCGCCCAAGGATTCCCAAAGTGGTGCCCGTCACGCCTATCACATTCAGGTCGTTCTCTTGGAGCGGCCAATTATCCCCTCTCGCCTGTCGTGTCAGTGACCTGTAAGCGGAGTCTGAGATGACACTGACTGTCGCACCTGTGTCTACCGCTAAGGTGAGTGAAATTTTGCCCACCTTGCAAGGGAGGGCAATTATGCTTGTCCGTCCCAAGGCGGCAATGACGGAGTCAAGTTGCTCCCAATTAGTAGCGTCCTTAAGGGACACTTGGATGTACGCCCTGGGGCTGTCACGAAGTCATGTCTTTTTATTCTGAGAAGAGGAGGAGTGTAGTTTACTGTCCGCCGAGGACTTGTACTTCTGTTCCTCCTTGGCCTTTTGTATTGCAGAACAACTGTCTGAATCATGAAAACAATTCCCGTGGACAAGGCAAAAGGCAGCCTTCCGCTGATGGTTTGGCCTAGGGTTCCTGTGTGATGAATGTTGCCCGCCCCTGTAACCTCCTGATCTCCTATCAGAGCCCTGTCTTTATTGTGTTGATTCCCTACGTTTTGCGAAGCAAGAATGTTCAGAATCTCCTGATTGTTTGCAAAAACTACAGGTGAGAGATGCCTTACTTTGTGCCTGCAATGCTGCGGCTGTTGCGAGGGGTTGATGGTGAGGGTGTTCTTGAACCTTGACTTCTAACTCTGAGACGAAGTCAACCAACTTCCCGCTTGGTTTGAAGGGCAAAGGAAGGGCAGAACGGCGGTTCTTCTCTGAAATATGAAATAAGTAAAAAAACAACTCGAAGGCTGTCTTCACCTGGTGCTTTTGCATACAGCCCCCTGGAAGCCAGAGCGCGTCTTCTAGGCTTTTGACACAGTCAACCGCCAGCTGATTTGTCTCAATCATGGCGTCCCAAATCGGCTTTGTTGAAGAATTTTTTTGGAGGGACTCAACCGTGTGTGCCATCTGTCAAACGATGCTTGGTTTACTCCCGCCTCTGAAGATTTTTACGAAATTCCTTTTAAAAACCTCATAGTTTACTTCAATGTCCCCCGAAGCGAACGCTGAGGACTGCATCAAATTTAGTGCCCGAGAGCCTGGAAGTAACCGGAACCGAATGAAAGCGATTTTATCATGATCTTCCGTAATGGAGGAATTTACGATGGCAGACTCACAAAGATCTAGGAACTGTCTCGCCGAAAAATCGGTCTCGCTCGTTCGAATGACCTGAATCGGGGGAGGGGGGAAGTGGGGTGGGGCCCCGGCAGGAGGAGGGGGAGGTGGATCGTCAGGCATTTTGATCGGCTGAGTGGGGGTTAAGTATTCAGACGAACCCGGAGGTGAAGGGGCTCTTTCCCTTGGGAGTGATGAGTATTTAGCACCCGAACGTAAGTTTACAACATTAAGATCATCGGTGCCTGCACCGTGCTCCAATTCCTCCTCACTTGAAGGACGAGCCAACTGTTTAAAGGTGTCGCCGAGTTTAGCGAGAGTATCTTTGTTCATACTATGGTGTAAATCAGTTACAATATAGGAGCATATTTTGATAGCTGTAAATATTAACCAATAAACGTAACGTGTATGAATTAATAGTTTGCGCCGAACCCCTAAAAACAAGAAAGGTGCCTGTTAGACGTAATAGAAGTTAAGTTTATAATGGAATGTTATAATGTTATGGGTATAAGAAAAAAATAATTCTATAAACTCTGCTGTATTTTGGGTAGGAGAAATTAAGGGAGTATGCCTTAAAGGCGCTTGTTTTCTCTCGAGCGGCGAAGAGAAAACGGAGCCAGGGCACACTGAGGAAGATTAACTTTGATCAGGGTAATCACAGTTTTACCGCTAGCAGACAATAAGAAAGGATCAATATCGTATGCGAATGAACGTTACTCTCACAATTATGACTGATTAACAGTGTTAGGAACACAGAAATAAAAAGGTCGTGCCTCTGCTCAAAAGAAAACTGGAATAAGCTGAACCGGCATAGTTTGACCAGAAGGGAATATCCACAAATACCAAGATTAATCAGCTGATGTAGTGTAGAGGGCGAAGGTTGGCGACGCCCTGGGGTACGTGCAGTCGTTGGAGTCGCCGTCGGAAGACCTCGGCTGCGGCAGCAGCGGCGGTAAGAGATGGGGGAAGGGCGGACATCGGCAGACTCGTAATGGCTGCTGGAAACTGCTGAAGCAGCGATTAGACTGGCAGTGGCCTGGTGCCGGAACACTGCTGCCAGACGTAGGACGGCTGCGGCGTTCTTGTTATATTGAGAGATGGGTTGCGGTGGCAGATAAGGCGACTTGGGTGTGTAACCTCTCGAGAAGACGCCTTGCAGGAACGGCAGTGGTAACTGCTTGCAGTCACCGGGAGATGTCCGCGGGTGCCCCGGCTGACTGTTTGCCGGAAGAGGTTTGGGCCGATGCACCCGGCAGCGGCGGTGTTGCCGCCTGCTGTGGTGCGAGGGGCATGTGGGTTGTTCCAAGGCCAGTGGGGCGTGCCTCTTCCTGCGGGCGGAGGACTTGGAGTGCTTGTAGCAGGGCTGGCTTGTAGCGGGTTGGGCGGCTTGTAGATTGTGGCCCTCGCTTTCGGCTGCAAAGGCCTGTTGGTGGCTCGAGGCTTGACGCCTGTATAGAGCTTGTAGCTGACGCCTGTAGAGAGCTTGTAGCTGGCGCCTGGTGAGTTGCCGCGGACGGCTGGCTTGTGACTCCTTCCTTCCTTCTACGCCTGTCCCCGTAGTTTGTTGGTGAGTTCTCGTGGCTTGAAGCTCGGAGGAGAACGTAGCGAAGGCACAGGTGCGGTGGGGACCGCTGCCAACCAAATGTAACGGGGTACCGGGGGGCGTTTAAAGGGCGTTGATTAAGACTTCAGCTTCCTTAAGGCGAATGTATTCGTAGCCTATATGTACAATCGTGGGACACAAGTGATGACACACTGTCCACTGAGTTTCGTTCACCGGCCCCGACTTTAAAATATATACACCGCATGGAAAGAGGCTAATGTTCAGATATGTCACTACATATACACTCCATAATTTATTAGATATGAATTTGTCAGTTGTGCACACTGATAACAACTTTTAAATTCGCGGACGAAAATGTCTTTACATTTCGTTCAAATTTAGTCAGGAACAGCTAAAGTTGTTTACAACGCTATTATGCATTTGAATAAATGTTGTATTCATTCCTGCAACGTCCTTGCTAAGAAAATACGAAGAAAACATTGATAACGTGCACAAATATTCTGATATGGTCTAAAAATATATAATGATACCAGCATTTAACTCTCGCTTGACAATGTTATGCAGTGACGTCATCGACCATGCCAGCCGGCACATCTAGGAAACTAGTAGGCTATTATGAATTGAACTGAAATACAAAGGTATTATTTTGCACTTAAGAATATTAAACGATTTGTTTGCATTTATGAAACTAGGCTATTTCTTTGCATTCACGAATACTAAGTTATTATTATGCATTTGAGAAAAGTAGGCTATTATTTTGCAGTGACTTTTTCTCTTAAGAGAAATTCATCTCTCTCTCTCTCTCTCTCTCTCTCTCTCTCTCTCTCTCTCTCTCTCTCCCAGAATGCACACTGATGACCAAAGTCAAGCAAATATTTACCCTATGGAATGCAGAAAATCTTATTACAGAGCGTGCACTAGTGGAAACAAGAGCATTCATAACAGATTTTTCTTAAAGAAACAATCGTCGTGCAGTTGATGCTCTCAGTTTCGGAAGAAAAATCCTTAAATAATATATCTCTCACACCCACACACACTCTTTGATTCTTGAACACACCAACAGACACACATACATACGTCACATACAACTCGAATGTAGCTCTGCTGGATAGTTGCCGTCTTTCGCTAGCGGCGTCCGAAACATTTTGGAAACTGTGTCATCATTTATGTCCCACGACTGTACAAGAAGCGTCGGAGCGAGAGCGACTGCCGTTGTGTGTCAGTCGGACTCTCGTGAAGGAGTGACGAGTTACAGGTTGGAA
>NC_066544.1:60000-62500 GCF_024679095.1 Eriocheir sinensis
CATCTTGACCCACTCTCCCTTCGCTGAAATCTCCATCCTAGGAGATTTCAATGTTCACCACCAGCTTTGGCTTTCATCCTCTTTCACTGACCAGCCTGGTGAACAAGCCTACAACTTTGCTCTCCTCAACGATCTAGAGCAGTTGGTCCAGCACCCTACACGTATTCCCGACCGTCTTGGAGGCAGGCCCAACATTCTAGACCTCTTTCTTACTTCAAACCCTTCTGCTTATTCTGTCAAACTGTTTTCTACGTTGGGCTCCTCCGATCACAACCTTATTTCTGTATCCTGTCCTATCGCTCCTGCACATCCTCTGGACCCACCGAAGAGGCGATGCTTCTGGCATTTTGCTTCAGCTCGGTGGGACGACCTGAGGATGTACTTTTTCCGATTTCCCGTGGAATGATTATTGTTTCCAGGAGCCAGACTCCTCTTGTGTGTGCTCAGCGCATCCCAGAGATGATTGTCTCTGGAATGGAGGCATATATTCCACGTACTTTCTCTACTCCTCACGCTAAAAAGCCTTGGTTTAATCACGCTTGTTCTCGTGCTGTCAATGATAGAGAGGTAGCTCACAAAAGGTACCAGAGCCTTCAAACTAATGCTAATTATGAACTTTACATTTCTGCCCGGAATCGTGCCAGATCTATTATCCGACTAACCAAAAACTCTTTCATCAATAGAAAATGCCAAAACCTTCCTTTCTCTAACTCTTCCCGTGACTTCTGGCATCTAGCCAAAAACATCTCCTCCAACTTCACTTCTTCATCTTTCCCACCACTCCTCAGTCCTGACGGCAACACTGCCGTCTCACATATCTCTAAGACTGAACTCTTCTCTCAAACTTTTTCTAAAAACTCCACTCTGGACAATTCGAGGCATATTCCTCCTACTCATCCCCCCCTCTGACTCTTTCATGCCTGTTATAAAGATTCTTCAAAATGATGTTTTCTGGCCTCAATCCTCAGAAGGCTTATGGACCTGATAGAGTGCCTCCTATTGTCCTTAAAAACTGTGCCTCCGTGCTGTCACCCTCCCTGGTCAAACTCTTTCGCCTCTGCCTGTCAACATCTACCTTTCCTTCCTGCTGGAAGTATGCCTTCATACAGCCTGTGCCTAAGAAGTTTGACCGTTCCAATCGCTCAAACTACCGTCCTATAGCTTTACTTTCTTGTCTATCTAAAGCTTTTGAATCAATCCTTAACCGGAAGATTCAAAAGCACCTTTCCACTTCTGACCTTCTATCTGATCGCCAGTATGGGTTCCGCAAGGGGCGTTCTACTGGTGATCTCCTTGCCTTCCTAACTGACTCTTGGTCATCCTCTCTTAGCCGTTTCGGTGAAACCTTTGCTATTGCGGTGGACATATCAAAAGCTTTTGATAGGGTCTGGCACAAATCTTTGCTTTCCAAACTACCCTCCTACGGTTTCTATCCTTCTCTCTGTACCTTTATCTCCAGTTTCCTTTCTGACCGCTCTATTTCTGCTGTGGTAGATGGTCACTGTTCTTCCCTTAAACCTATTAACAATGGTGTCCCACAGGGTTCTGTCCTATCTCCCACTCTCTTTCTGTTGTTCATTGATGATCTTCTTTCCAAAACGAACTGTCCTATCTATTCTTACGCCGATGACTCCACTCTGCATTACTCAATTTCTTTTAATAGAAGACCCACCCTACAGGAACTTAACGATTCAAGGCTGGAGGCAACAGAACGCTTAGCCTCAGACCTTACTATTATTTCCGATTTGGGCAAGAGGAACCTGGTGTCCTTCAACGCTTCAAAAAACACAGTTTCTCCACCTATCCACTCGACACAGTCTTCCAAACAACTATCCCCTATTCTTTGACAACACTTAGCTGTCACCTTCTTCAACACCAAACATCCTCTGTCTATCCTTACTCAAAATCTGAACTGGAAACTTCATATCTCATCTCTTACTAAATCAGTTTCCTCGAGGCTGGGCGTTCTGTACCGTCTCCGCCAGTTCTTCGCCCCCGCACAGTTGCTATCCATTTACAGGGGCCTTGTCGGCCCTCGTATGGAGTATGCATCTCATGTGTGTTAGGGGTCCACTCACACAGCTCTCCTTGATAGAGTGGAGTCAAAGGCTCTTCGTTTCATCAGCTCTCCTCCCCATACTGATAGTCTTCTACCTCTCAAATTCCGCCGCCATGTTGCCTCTCTTTCTATCTTCTATCCATATTTTCATGCTGACTGCTCTTCTGAACTTGCTAACTGCATGCCTCCCCCCCCTCCCGCGGCCCCGCTGCACACGACTTTCTACTCATGCTCATCCCTATACTGTCCAAACCCCTTATACAAGAGTCAACCAGCATCTTCACTCTTTCATCCCTCACGCTGGTAAACTCTGGAACAATCTTCCTCCATCTGTATTTCCTCCTGCCTACGACTTGAAGTCTTTCAAGAGGAGGGTATCAGGACACCTCTCTTCCCGAAACTGACCTCTCTTTTTGGACACTCCTTTGACCTCTATTCAGG
>NC_066544.1:67500-85000 GCF_024679095.1 Eriocheir sinensis
CAGCCAACGACGTGGATAGGCAGGGAGAGGGAGGGAGGGAGAGGCAGAGGTGGAGCGGGCCACCTATGGGCCCACCTGCTGACCCTTCCATGACCTTGAGAGAAGTGGCCTGGGCAGGCTGGGCTCTGGATGTAGAATGACACCGTTGGAATACAACGGTGTCAAGTGTCGTGGTATTTATACAAAATCTTTGTTACTATCATTAAAACGAAACAATCTTAACCCTATATAACCTTATTGAATTATCCAATTATTCAATTAAATTCTTTTAAAGGTAGTAAATAGCTGACATCCTGGATTGACTATAGCGGGCCGTGTTGACTCCATCAATTCTATCTCCTTGCCTCGGACCCACCGAGGCAACATGACGTCACTTCTTTGCCACGCCTCTCCAGCGCCTTAACATACTTGTATTTTTCTTTTTTTACGTCGCGGCCTATTGCGCCGGTAAGCCTCTTCCCGGTGGGGCCTGATGGACGGCCCAGCCCATTCTGGCGCAGGCGAGTGTTTATAGTGGCACCATCTTGCATTGGCTCATACTGCCCTCCCGGAGCTCATCTTTAATCCTAGAATGTAGAGTCTGGGTTGATAGGTGGTCTTCTGGACAGCATTTGGGTAGTTTTAAGCCACTCGGCGGCGGCTGAAAAATCCCAGCTTGGTGGCACCGGGCGGGGATTGAACTCGCGTCCTTCTGAACGCAACGCCGTCACTCTGTCGACTCAGCCACCGCCTCCCCACCAATTAGTCACCCACATGATTAGTTTTTGGCGAGAAAGCGAGCGAGAGCGCCAAGGCGTTTCTGTGGCCACAGGAAAAGCGAGGCGAGGTGAGGGTTGTCATAGCAACGATGCCTGCAGACCAGTATAGCTTCGCACCCACCCCCGTCGGCGCGTCGGCGCAAACGAGGGATGAGCTTAAATGTTTTTATAAATAGTTCCGTGCTTCACTTATTTGGCGTTTTATGAAAAATCTGTATACACCATCGTGTTCAGGAGGCTTTTCTTTACGTATAAGATGGATTTTTTTTATTTTAGTACTCATTTCATGCCCGCTGCAAATGGTAGCTATTGTTAGCCTTTTTGTTAGCTGCTTTTTTGTGTGTTTTTTTATTAAGGGGCGAACTGTTATCTCACGTCAGGTCCGGTGTACCGTTGCCTGCTTTCTCCAGTTGATAGAAGTCGTGAGACAACACAATAGCCTTTTAGTTAAGTGATGTGGGTTATGTGTTGGCCGAGCGGAGCCGTTAAGTTCACTTTGAGTTCACTTAATTTACTCTCTCTCTCTCTCTGGTTGATTAAATGGCTGTATTGGCTTTTTAAATATATTCACAGAATAGTTACAGTATTTTGTGGACGAGTCGTAAGTCGTACGCACACTCCGAGAAATCCTGTGCTCTCGCCTGCCGCCCGCTCTCTTCTGCTCCAGCGTCTCCCGGGACAGGAGCGGCCAGCGGCACCATGCTTGCTGAATCAACACCGTTCCCACGGCAAGGAGCACCTCCTAAGCACAACGTAGCGTCTGTGTGTAACGTCCTGGCGCCGCTGGGCCATGGCGATACGACATACATTCACACATTCACATGTATGTTATAATATACACATTACATCGCTCGGTCACGGAAAAAGTCGCGACCTCGCGGCTCACCCGACCCTTAAAATCAGTGTACCTACCCATGTTACAGTCGCACAATGTGTACTAGTTAAACGAGGGCCTATTATGGTTACATGTAAAAAATATATATACAAGTCAGAGTCCGCCTAACGATACAACATCGGGAAATGACAATGACAATAAAAATAATCATGGAAATAACAATAAATGGGCAAAGTACATACAGGGCAAGGTAAACAGGGCTAGAGTCGTGGACGTGGAAGCTCAGCACTATTCCGAGAAAACAAAATAATAGCTCGAATAGTTATTTACAAGATACATCCTAGAAAAATAAATTGACTAAATTGCCATTAGGATACATGGTAATGGAGCTATTTGGAATAGTAATAAGAAAAGGAAAAAAAATCCTTGAAGAAGATTTGATACAAACTGAGTCTTCGAGTCACAATGCGTACGAACTCAGCGCGGTGGGGCAACTCTTGCCTGAAGATGGTTGTACAAAGTCAGAGCCCGCTTAACAAGACAGAACAGGGGGATGACAATGATGATAAAAAGAACCACCGGCAAGATCAGTGATGGGTAATGTACAGGCGCTTAGGGAAATATTAGGGAGACATTGTGCAAATTTATCTACAAGCATGAAATTTGGCACAGATGTAGGTTAGGCCGTTCTGAACTCATTTGTTGAGGGCGCCAAAGCCGATGATCACTGGGGCCGCCATATTGGCAAAATCCAATATGGCCGCCACTTGGTATTTCATTTTGCGATAACTTCACGACTAAAGGTCATACAACATCGTGTAAAAGCACTTTATAGGGGTTTTCGACCTCAAGGAATCCAAATCCGAGCTCAAAAATTTGCATAGCACATCCCATATGCTGAGTATATTTGCAAATTTTCTTTAAAAAAACAGACGTGAAGGGCGATATTTCAGACTTTGCTGTTCAATTGTGGTTACTTTCTAATATATTTATTTTTCTTTTGTTCTCAGACCTACCAAATAGAATCTTACACTGTTTTGTCGTTAAAAGTTGATTCAAGACATCTCGTGCAACTGTGCCAGTGTCCAACACTATCCGACGTAACAACATCCTGACCTTTGCCAATCGACCTCACTTATCCAAGAAAGGCAACAAAGCCAGTGGTACACAGAAGAAAAACATGACTCTTATCACACAACTCTTCCTGTCACTTCAATCACGACCAGATGCTGATGTGGAAGAGTTTTTTCGCTTTGAAAATCAAAGGGAACCACCAAGTTTGGCTGACTATGGCTCACTTAGATCCGGCAGCAAGTCTGATATTCTGGAATGCATCAAAGCTCCAACTGGTCGGTCATCTCAAGCTAGGCGTGCAACGATTGTTGTGTTGGACATGGCAGCAGTTATTCACATGGTGCGACCTACATCAGCAAAAACATTTGCCGAGTATGCTACACAACATATGATCCCGTTCCTGAAATCCCAGATAAATCCAGCAGTTTCCCGCATTGATGCCATATGGGACACCTATCCAGAAGAGAGTTTGAAGTCACTCACACATCAACGTCGTGGTACAGGTCCACGAACTAGGGTTGGAAGTGGCAGCACACGAATCCCAAAACATGATTGGAACAGTGGATTCCTCAAGAACAACGACAACAAGAAGGAGTTGTTCATTTTCCTGAGTGAGGAGATAGTCAAGAATGACTGGGGCGGGAAACTCCTGCTCAGTACCAAAGGCGAAAATGTTCTATCCAACAGACAAGCCGACGTGTCAGCACTCCAACCCTGTAATCATGCCGAGGCCGATACGAGGATATTCCTTCATCTGGCACATGCAGCAGCCCAGGGCCACAAGATAGCTATTGTTCGTACTGTTGATAGTGATGTGGTGGTCCTTGCCATACACTTCTTCTCAAGCCTTGGTTTCTTGAGCTGTGGGTTTGTTTTGGGAGTGGCAAAATGTCCGTGACATCCCCATCCATGACATCTGTGCTCACCTTGGACCTTCCAGATCTCCGTTGCCCCTTTTCCATGCAATAACAGGGTGTGACACGACATCACACTTCCTTGGATGTGGCAAAAAAACTGCTTGGACATCTTGGCAAAACACTCCAGGACTCACAGAAACACTGATGGCATTGACCAATAATCCAAACCTCCTCAGCCTCGATTCTCTACACATGCAGAATCTGGAACGATTTGTGGTCATCATGTACAGCAAGGGATGTGGACTGACCAGGGTCAACGAAGCTAGACATCGTCTATTCACAAGTGGTAGAAAAACCTTGGAAAACATTCCACCCACACAAGCAGCTTTGTTTGAACATCTCAAGCGGGCTCTGCTTCAAGCAAGCTTCTACTGGAAACAGGCAACCTCAGTTCACCAGACTATTCCTAACTTCACCGCATGGGGTTGGCAAAAAGAAAACACTGGTATCTGGTTACCACACTGGACAACACTTGAAGATGCCAGTAAAGCATGTTCCATCCTGCTGCACTGTGGCTGCGAACGGGCTTGTACAGGAAACTGTAAATGTAGCAGAGCTGGAGTCCGATGCACCGGGCTGTGCAAATGCGAAGCCGGGTGTATCAATAATGATGATACTTAGACAAATACCTTCTACAGTGACAGTCCACTAAGAACAGACTCATAAAATTTCTTCATTAGTGAACATGTAAAGAAACAAACTGAACCACTAAATGTATATACAATAAAAACTTTAGATTGGCAAAAGTATATACGCTATGTGAAATCTGAGCTCAGATTTAGATTCCTTGAGGTCAAAAACCCATACAAAGTGCTTTTACTTGACTTTTTATGCCTTTCGGTTGTGAAGTTATGGCAAAATGAAATATCGAGTGGCGGCCATATTAGATTTTGCCAATATGGCGACCCCAGTGATTATCGTCTTTGGCGCCCTCAAGAAATTGGTTCAATATGACATCATCTACATCTGTGCCAAATTTCATGCTTGTAGACAAATCTGAACGATGGTTCCCCTAAGCGCCTGGACTAAACCGGTAGAGAGTCATGGACAGCTGACTCCAATTCCGAGAAATTTGAAAAGGTTAGCTCGGAAAGGCTATTTGTCACATACTTCATCCTAGAAAAGGTGAGATTCACTAAACTGTCAATAGGATAGATTGGGATGGCATTTGTGGCCGCAAATCCATAATGGAGCTTTTCCGGAAAGGTCGTCAAATTGACAGAACGTAGGGAACAAGCCACTCGTACCGCCAGGTGACCTGCAACCTCTGTATAAATTGAACCTTCAGAACCGACCACTGTCACAAACGGTAGTGTGAAAAAGAAGTAGTGAAATCCGGAGAACCTCCTGTGGAAAAGTGATTTAGGGACGAATTGATGATAGAGAAAACTCTCTAGAGCTTTAGAAGCATCTGACTGGGTTAGCACCACTAACTCCTGATACTCCGTTTTTCAGGTCTACAGCACTATAAAAGAAAATCCTGTCACCAAGTTGTGAAATCACCGTTGTAACAAATCTCACTGAAATATATAAATCCAGCATAAATAGTTAAAGTAATTCCAGCATTAATAAACATCAAATTCAAAAGATAAATTTCCACCTATCCTCCGACCGGAACGAACGTGGATGACTGACATCAGTGATGTCAAAAATAATTCCCGTAACGGTTAACAGTGGTATGTCAAGGAAAAGGTAAGTAAGACTTGTCTGCGTACTTCCAAAGCTGAAAGGTATTCACATGCTGGATACAATAAAAGTTAGGGACAGCATCTGCCCAAGTGTGGTTAAGTCTGTCTTTGCAGAGAAAAATGTCTGTTTCAAGCAGAAGCACATGAGGTTCAAGGTTAAAAGTACCTATCCCTATGGTAGTCTACACTGTAATGTGTATACTATAATGTACATGTGTATGTATGACTGTACGCATAGCTGGGCACGATAACAGAAAACCTTATTCCCGATAACCGATAACATAATGAAAAACCTTAACGGCGATAACCGATATTCGTTAACTAGAGACACAAATATAGGCGATAACCGATACCCGATATAAATCCACAATTCCGATACTAGCTAGCGATAAGTCCGATAGGCGAAGACGATACTATATTGATATTTCAGATAGAACAACATAGATGAATTCAAATTTTCATTATCTGTATTTTAGGAAACTTACAAAACCTTAAAACCACACGTTGACACGTAGCTATGGACGGTAATACTAGAAATGCCTGAACCGGTGTTATGTTATTTGGCGTCCCCACCGTCAAAAATTGTTTACAAACACTGGTCTCTCGTGAACTGCGCATGCTCAGACCAGCAAGTGTAGACCTGTACAGTCTCACAAAGCTTTTAAACCGTAATTAAGAGTTGCTGGAAGGCTGAATCAGACATACAGTACCACCATCCCCGCTGTTTCTAGAATGACACTCTGTACGAGTTGTATTTATATGTACAGAGTGTCGTTCAGCGAGGATGGTGGTACTGTATGTCTGATTCAGCCTTCCAGCAACTCTTGTGTTAAAAAACATTGTGAGACTGTACAGGCTACATACTGGTCTGAACAGTTCTGACGAGAGCAGTGTTTGTAAACACGATGGGACACCAAATAACACAACACCGGGTGCCTTCAACACCATGGCATGCTCACAAACCAATATGGAATATCAAATTTGAGGCAGTGAATAATCATTTTGGGGCAAAGTTAAATGATTTTTTTCTTTGATATATTGATTTTTGAGTAACAAAAAAATAAGGTAGTGTTTTAATGTTGATGATCTAAGTATGAAATCTCTTCACCGAAGATATTTCATTCCCCGAAGTTTTTTCACACAACACCGGGCCACGCATGCGCAGTAGGGAGGAGACAACGTTTTTTCTGAGAGGTGGAAAAAAAGTATCGATTATCGCTAGTTTGCTTACAAAAGTAACGAAGATACCGATATATATTTAAATAAATAGTGGATGGCCGATAACCCGATTTTGTTATCATCGATAAAGTATCGCGATAACTTATCGCGATAACGCCCAGCTATGACTGTACGTGTGGCGACACCCGGTCGGTGTCGCACAACAGGATGTCTAACAACACGTCGTGCTTTTGGCCATGGGAAGCTGTGATGAACTGACACTAGGATCAGCAAATGATGACTTTCATCAACAGTCATCAACCGGAACCCACACCCTTCCGGACGAACTACAAGCAAATAAAACGGGCGAACAACGCGGAGAAGGGAGAGAAGACGGGTGACGGGCAGGCGAGCGGTGCTCTGCCGCCCCGCGCCCCGCAGCGGTGTGGCTGTCTCTGATTTCGTGCGTCTCGCTCACGTTAACTGTAAACCTTATGTAGTACAACTGTTAATATAGTTAAAATACATTTGGTATTTGTATTAACCTGAGAGAAAGAACTACAGTGAACTAAAGTGAACTTATAACGGCTACCGCTCGGCCACACATCACTTAACTAAAAGGCTATTGTGTTGTCTCAACCACTTCAGTCAACTGGAGGACGCAGGCAACGGTACACCGGACCTGACGTGAGACAGCAGTTCGCGCCTTAAACTTAAACGTAACACGTTACATTAACCACGTTAAAAATGACGCTTAAAAGTCGTTAACAACACCCTCGACTATTACGGTCCCAACAACTAAGGAGACTGACTGCCCTGCATCAACTCAACAATAAAAAGAAAATAGTGAGTAAGAGTGAAAAGTATTACTCAAGCACTCCCCTCTCGCATGAAAAAGATGCAGGCAAAAGCTCAGGAACCAAATAAATTAGTAATTGCGAGGACGCAGGTTTTAGTCGTGTGTTGGAAAGATAGACAAAGCATCGTCAGGCCGAGGCAAACAGGCGGTTCTCGCTGGTTCAACTAAAGTCGAATCGATGACCTCAGGCTGGGCGTCTGTCTTTTTGAGGCGATCACTATGCACAATTTCCTATGAATTAAAAATGAGATCATAAAGCTCAAATTTGTGACCACCTAGTTGCCTAACTATCTGGCGTGGGCCCACGAATTTAGGGGACATCTTTGAATGTCTCTCTGGGACTCGAATCATAACAAAGTCACCCACTTTCAAGGAAACAGGGGCTTGTGTTGCTGCAAGCACATAGCCTCAGATGTAGCCTGTAGTCTCTTTCTGACTTCTCTATGAATATCAGTGAAAACCTTGAGTTGAACCTTAGAATAATCATCTACATTATATACAGGTGAATAAGAACTATTAAGCAGGTCATACGGGAGTCTCTTCTCAACCCCCAAAATTATGTAGTGGGGAGATTGTCCCGTTGACTCACAAACACGGCTGTTTATGCTTGCTGCAACATATGCTAGCCAGTCCTCCCAGGTATGTTGAAGTCCGCTAACGACCGGGCGCAAGACATCTAAAATCTTCCTATTCGCGCGCTCAACAAGGCCGTTGCTGGCTGGGTGATAACTGACTGTAAAAGATTGTGTAATGGCAAACTGTTTGCATATTTCTGCTAAAAGTTGATTTCGAAACTCGGTTCCATTGTCACTTAACAACACTCTAGGTGTGGAATACGAACAAATGAGATGAGTTATTAGGGCATGAGCAATGGACTTAGCAGTTTTATCTTTCACCGGGGCTAAAACAACGTACCGAGACAAGTGGTCTACACAAACTAAGAGGTACCTAGAGCCCTGGTGGCTGGCGGGAAGCTGTAGCAAGTCAATAGAAACTACATCCCAAGGCTGGGCAGGGGGCGGGTATTCTAGGATCGGCGCAGGCTTAGGCACCGTCCCTTTATGTTGGGCACACTTGACACACTTAGCCACATACGCGTCAATATCTACACGCATAGCTGGCCAAAAATAGACCGCTCGAGCCGCTGTTAATGTGCGCTCCCTCCCCGGGTGTCCAGCAATGACCGCGTCATGAATTAAGTTCAGCACCGCCGGTACATAACACTCCGGTATCACAAACTGTGCGACAGACTCCTTTTTGCGGGGCCAGTAGCGGTACAGGACACCGTCCTGTGACAAGAAGAATTGTGAAAAAGACACAGGTAGTGGCGGGAGACTTGTTTCGTCACCCGACTCCAGAGCGTATATTACCTTACCCCAAACGTCCTGGCGACGCTGGGCTGCTGCTAAATCCTTTAGACTGAAATTTTGAATTTCAGTAGGCGCTTCTGCCACTGAGCCAACAGGTACGTTCCAAGACAGTGAATCCGCGACGACATTCGCGCGGCCAGGTAAATACTTAAAGGTTGGCCCAAACTCCTGGATAGTCAGGTACCACCGTGCGAGGCGACCGGTGAGGTTTCTACCCTTAAAAAGCTCGGTGACTGGCGCGTGGTCCGTAAAGACAGTGATAGGATAGATAAGGATAATATCCCTAAAATGTTTAAGAGCCCAAACAAACGCTAGGGTTTCCTGATGGGTCACTGAATAGTTCGACTCAGCCTGGTTTAAAGTACGACTTGCGTACGCAATAGCGCGATTTTTACCGCGAGCGTCCGGTTGCATCAAAACAGCACCAAGACCCAGGGCTGAGGCATCTGTAAAAGTGTAAAGGGACGTTGTAGTCCGGGAATGCCACGGCTGGCGCGTGGATTAACGCTGACATCAAGACTGTAAAACTAGTGTGTTGTGGTGCATTCCAATGAAAAGTTACCTATTTCTTTAAAATTTGCGTTAGCTGCGAAGCGATTTTGGCAAAACCTTGTATGAAAGGCCTATAGTAGCCGGACAACCCAAGGAAAGACCGAACGTTTTCGACGGTTTGGGGTTGCGGAAAATTCTTTATGGCCGATATTTTATCGTCCATCGTATGGATACCACCTCCATCAACAGTGTGGCCTAAAAAGGTGATTTTCGCCTTTAAAAATTCACATTTAGTCAGCTTGGCCTTGAGGCCAGCGCCTCTGAGTTTAAGCAGAAGCGCTTCTAGTGTAGCTAGGTGACTGGCGCCATCCTTGCTACAGATGATTAAATCATCTAAATATGCATAGATTTCTTTGCCTATCATGTCTGAGAACAATGTGTTGATCATCCTCTGAAAAGTAATGGGTGCGACTTTGAGGCCGAATGGCATCCTTAACCATTCAAAATGACCGCTAGGGGTACTGAAGGCTGTAATCTCTCTGGATTCAGCTGCCATCGGCACCTGCCAGTACCCACTTAAAAGGTCAAGACTACTGAAAATAGTATTCCCTTGCCCGAGGGACATTAACAAGTCACCTAAAACAGGCAGAGGGTACCTATTATCCTCAGTCACCTCATTTACTTTCCTAAAATCGATGACAGGCCTGAAACTTCCGTCCTTTTTAGGGACTAGAAACAAGGGCGAGTTCCATGGAGATCGGGAATGCTGAATAACACCCTGGTCCAACATATCTTTAACCTGTTCATCTACAACCTACCTTTGACTGTGTGGAAGTCTGTAAGCAGGAATGTACACCGGTTTGGTGTCGGGTTTAACCCTAATGTTGTGTTCTGTCGTTGCAGTCGCACCTAAAGGTTCACCGGGCAGGGCAATGACATCACGATACTGATGTAAAAGCTTCAGAAGCGGGCCCTTAAGCTCGGGATAATCGACCACTTTGACTAAAGAATCGACAGATGAAGCCTGACAAGATGTGTCGCCGGCGGCGGGTTGACCCACTTCGCCGACACAAGGCCGCTTTAACTCTAAAGGGTCTGGGGACACCTGTCCGTCGAACGCTAAAGCGCGACCCAAAACGACTCCATTTCTGAGTTTAACTGGACCGCCAGTGGCATTAACCACTAAAGCTACGGTCTTACCTCCCTCGCGCACCGTGTTAAGGGTGGACTCTATCGCTAGCGTGTTGACACGACTAGGCCCTTCTAGGCAGATGTCACAACCTACGGTGGCGTTAGGGACTGGCACGGGGACGTGCATTGCGGTTCGTTGAGGGATTTCGTGATTCCCCACGACTATCTCATTGACATTTTTCCATCCCCTGCAAACGTCAGCTGGTGTTGGTGGTTGACGATGAAGTGAGGTGGTGCCCGCGCCATGCACCGGCACCGTGGAAAGAGTCGGCACGGTATGCACTACCGACTCAGGAGAAACACTTTCCCGACCCTTGCTGGGTATTTCTTTTCTTTCCCAGGGAGAAGCGAGGCGCACAGGTTGATCCATGGCCTTGAAACACCTCCCTTGAAACCTTTCTGTATTACTATCTGGAAGTATTACCATGCGGTTAGACCTCAGTGACGGCAACCCAAGAAGACCGTCAGACGGCAGGGAAAAGTTTGACGTCACGTAAAAATCCAAACGCATGACAGGGGTGTTTCGTCCCAAACTCAATTGCAAACTCACCAACCCAAGGATGTTAAGCCTGTCGGCGGTGACACCGCAAAGGCTCAGGTCCGAGGGTCGTAGCTGGTAGCGGCCTCCCCGCGACGCGCGTTTCAAAGCTAAGTATGTCCTTTCAGACAACACATTAACCGCCGCGCCGGTGTCGACCGCAAATGACGCTTGTAGCGGACCCAGCTTGACTTTAAGCGCCATAATTTCAGGCTGACTGCACGCGGCCACAACAGATTCATACAAGCTACTATTGACAGCCTGCACTGCAGTCTCGATTTCCTCCGGCCCCCGGGTTGCTACCCTGGGTCGTTTTTTGGGGGGCGCTCGGCTTCCCCCGATCCCTTCACGAACTTTCCTGCTCCCTCTTTCTTTAACTGTAGCACAGAGAAACACTCCTCTGTGGTGTGTCTACCAGTACCGTGGACAAAACAGAACTTGCCAGTGTGGTAGCCCGCGGGTCGACTTTTTGAAGCGGCCGGGGTCTTCTGAGAAGCAGATTTGCCTGACATCGGCGAGCCTCCCTTCTCCCTATTAGCCTTGCGATCCCGCTGACGTTTCACACAATAGTCAACCGTATGACCGTCGCGCTGACAGTACGAACAGTGGAACTTAGGCTTTTCGGTGGTGGACGCCACCACTGATGAGGACGCGCTAACATTAGCGGCCTTCTGGTCGACAGAGGGTACAGCGGGGACTGGCGCTCCGTCTTTCTCCTCAATTTTAGATTTTATTTTAAGTATGAAATCGTGCAACTTGTCAGCGGGGCCGTAGGCTAGGGATAAAGAACTTTTTCGAAACTGGCCCTTGATGACAGCCATGTATACAATTTTTTTTTTTTTAATTGAGAACATTTGATAGAGGCATATTCTCTCCCTCTGTCCAGCCACCAGCTTTCAAATATGAACCCAAATCAGTAGACAACCGATAGGCGTCTACTTGTCCGGCTAAAAGCCCTTTACTCTCCACAGCTGAAATCAATTTGGTCACAGCTACATTAACACCTTTGACGAGGCTGTGCCTAACAAGTTCCCCAAAAGACTCCAGAAAATGTGACCGAAACTGGGCATAATCTTTGGTTTGTTGCGGTTCCATGAACGCGCTGGTGTACATAAGAGCTGATGCTTCTGTTCCCGGCTTTAATCTAGACCTAATGAAGGAGATTTTATCTCCCGGTTCTGACACAAATGAGTTGTTCATAACATCCTCGCATTGCAGGATGAAGTCTCTCGCACTGTAATCCGGTTCATTGTCTGCGAAAGCTCTGACTGATGCCGTAGTCGGCAGAAGTTTAATAGTGTTAGTAGCCATTGTGGATTCTTGGTTAGTCAAGATATTACCTTTGTTATCATGCGGGAGAGAAGGAGGAGGAGGAGGAGGAGGAACTCTGTCATGAGTTGACCCGCTCCTTAGGACACGGGAATTGACATCCTCGGCGGGTGCTTCCGAATCCTGCATCAACTTCTGGAACTCCTTGGCCAAAATTTCTATCTCTTTATCAGACTGACCTGCCATTTAAAAAAAAGGCATTAGGAAAATAAGGCTTCATGAGGAAAAATATGGGAAAAGGAAAAAGTATCACCGCTAAGTGTGTGCTCATTCGCCTTAGATGCTTCCAAAACGCATTGAAAAGAGGGAAAAGAATAATGAGGGAATACTTTGCATGATAAACACTTCCCCACTGTGCAATAAAACACACAAAAGAAAGGAGAAAAGAAAATGAATGATTATATATAAAATGCAAACAATGTTCACAAATCAGGAAAAATATTAAACATCCCTCCACACCTGAATAAAACTCAACAGCCTAAGGGAAACTAGATACGGCTCCACACGGAGACACACAAAGCACGTAAAAAAAAAAAAATCACCTGAATTGTTATCAACAAGTGGTGTATTAATATAATTAGTGGTGTGTCAGCTACATGCATGTGAATACCAAAAAAAAAAGTGTGAAGAGTGTGCCCGTGGCACTCCGTCCTCGGCTGGCTCGCCCTCGTCCTTGGCTGGCTGTCCCCGCGTCCTTGGAGCGGCCAGAGAGACCGCCGGCAGTGCCCGGCGGCGGCTGGCAGCGGTGAGGAAGGGGCGGATTAGCGACCACGCTCCACCAAGATCTCCACCAAGGCGAAGCTAAGCGCCCACCCACGAATGACTGTGTCGTAGGCAGACAAGTAGGCGTCCTAGAATTGGGAAGCAATATCCCGACAGTGGGCGCGCGGGGCGCGTCGGGGCGGGGTGCGCGAGGTGTGGCGGGGCGGGGCGCGCGGGATGGAGTGGTGGAGTGTGCTGACTCGACTCGGACGGGCCAAGGGGGAATGGCGTTGCTTGTGTCAGCTTTCCTGCACACTTTCCTGTCTGCCCCTTGACGACACTTGCCACCGTTAAGTGTTAAGTGTTAAGAGAGAGATAACACACATAGAACACTTCGGAGAAGGTCCGGAAGCCGCTGTTCACCACTTTTGTTAGCCTTTTTGTTAGCTGCTTTTTTGTGTGTTTTTGATTAAGGCGCGAACTGTTATCTCACATCAGGTCCGGTTGATAGAAGTCGTGAGACAACACAATAGCCTTTTAGTTTAGTGATGTGGGTTATGTGTTGGCCGAGCGGAGCCGTTAAGTTCACTTTGAGTTCACTTAATTTACTCTCTCTCTCTCTCTGGTTGATTAAATAGTTGTATTGGCTTTTTAAATATATTCACAGAATAGTTACAGTATTTTGTGGACGAGTCGTAAGTCGTACGCACACTCCGAGAACTCCTGTGCTCTCGCCCGCCGCCCGCTCTCTTCTGCCCCGCCGTCTCCCGGGACAGGAGCGGCCAGCGGCACCATGCTTGCTGAATCAACACCGTTCCCACGGCAAGGAGCACCTCCTAAGCACAACGTAGCGTCTGTGTGTAACGTCCTGGCGCCGCTGGGCCATGGCGATACGACATACATTCACACATTCACATGTATGTTAGAATATACACATTACACTATATATAAAATATGTTATAAACATTACGGAGTGATTATTTAACCTTAGCTCGTCACTATTTATTTAGTTTCTGTTTTATTGAGTTTTCACAGACATATTCGAGTTCTGCAATCACTGTTGCGTCTAACGGTGCTAACCAAAATGTCGTATCTATTGTATGAGTTGAGTTACGGCAAATAATATAAAGCATGTCCGTGATGTTACTCCTTCTGACCGAGGGATCTCGCTCGAGAAAAGCGAGAAAAGCGAGAAAAGTTAATCGTCAACTCTCCTCGCTTTCTCGCTTATCAGCTCGCTTTCTCGCCATAACCTGCTCGCTGCCAGTGTGGCCACCTGCATTGGTTATTATGTATTAAAGTTTCTCGCTCTCGCTCTCGCCCGCTTTCTCGGTCCCTGTGTGGCCGCGGCCTAAAGTTAATCGTCAACTCTTCTCGCTTTCTCGCCATTACCTGGTCGCAGCTCGCTGCCAGTGTGGCCACCTCCATTGGTTATTATGTATTAAAGCTTCTCTCTCTCGCTCTCGCTCGCTTTCTCGCTCCCAGTGTGGCCGCGGCCTTTAAGCGGCGTCACACAGGGCAAATTTCTCCCAACATGTTGCTCGTTTTTGTTGGCGGCTGGTCAAAATGAACAACCTCCAACAAGATCTGGCGGATCGGGAAGGATGGACGACGGTTGGTTGGTTGGTTGGTTGGTTGGGAGAAATCGGGGTCAAATGACATTCGTGCTATAAGCTGTAAATGTAAATTGAAAATCAATCGTCGTACATATTTACTCAAAGTGTCAACTGTAAAACTCCAAAAATCGACATCATGTGCAAGTATGTGTTTGTGATTCATTTGTCCACTGTGTAAAGTTATTTATAACATTCAACTGACGTGATGGTATGCTGGGCGGAGTCTGTGCCTGGCGCGAGGCCTGGGAGAGGCGGTGGCTAAGTAGTAGCGTGCCGGCGTCGCGTTCGGGAGATCCAGGAGGGACGTCGGTTCGAATCTTGGCCGGTACACAGCTGGGATTTTTCAGTCACCGCCGAGTGGGCTAAGACTACCCACATGCTGCCCTGAAGACCACCTATCAACCCGGACTCTAGATAACCTCTCCAAGGAGAGGGTCAAAGATGAGCTCCGGGGGGCAGTATGAGCCAATGCAAGATGGCGTCACTATAAACACTCGCCTGCGCCACAACGGGCTGAACCGACCATCAGGACCCACCTGTGTGGAAGCATAACGGCGCAATAGACTGCGATGTAAAAAATAAACAAAATGTTCTGGCGCTTCTGCAGTCGTAGCACATGCTTCATTATGTGAAATGCAGCAGCACAATCTTCTAAAACCTCAGTATCCTTCCGATTCATGGTGAAGTGGCTGGAGATATGCTGGCGTGGTGTGTGTTGTTGTTGGAGCGCGGTGTCAACACAACAAGTGTTCAGGGTCTGTACAGTGTGATGCTCAACATCGTTGTTTGGCGATTTCACCAACGAAAACGTTGGTGATAAATTTGCCCTGTGTGACGCCGCCTATAGCCCGCGAGAAAGCGAGGTGGTAAGCGAGAAAGCGAGGAGAGTTGACAATTAACTTTTCTGGCTTTCATCGAGCGAGATCGCTCGGTCAGAATGTGTGACATCACAGACACGCTTCCATATTATTTGCCGTAACTCAACTCATACATTAGATAGGACCTTTTGGTTAACACCGTTAGACGCAGCAGTGATTGGAGAGCTCGAATATGTTTGTGAAAACTCAATAAAACAGAAACTAAATAAATAGTGACGAGTTGAAGTTAAAGAATCACTCCGTAATATTTATAACACATAACGCATTTTACATATAGCTATCATTTGCAGCGGCTATGAGATAAAGACTAAAACAAAACAATTCCATCTTATAGAGAAAAGCCTCTAGAACACGATGGTGTATACAGATTTTTCATAAAATGTCAAATAAGTGAAGCACGGAAATGTTTATAAAACCTTTTCACCTCATCCCTCGTGTGCGCCGACGGGGTGGGTGCTAGCAGGGTGCTAAAGTGAATTCACTTAACTCGGAGCCGTGGCGCCTAGCCTCCATTTGTTAGGAGGCCGCTGATTGGGTTGCCCTCTTGTTTACTGGGAAGGAGCGGCTGTGTCATCCATGCTTCGGCGGAAAATGTTTATGTTTTATTCGTTATATTTTGCCTCATTCACATCACAGATGATTTATGTTTGTACCATTAGACCTGGCAGTGAATGCAGAACTTTCGATGCTCAGGGAAAAAAATCGCAATAAGCAACTGTAAAGAAGTTCTGGCGAGTTGAAGTAAAAGTCTAGCCTCGAAATGTTTATAACACTGTTTACGTCTTACCTTCATTTCCTGAGTAAGTATTTCAAGGAATACTGATACAAATTATTACATTCCATAAAGGGATGTCTCCTGAACGGAATGCTGTTATCAAATTATAATTAGAAGATAATGTAAGCGAACCACAGACATATTAATGGGAACGTGTCACTTGCGCGGCGGCGTGCTGCCATGCGGGGGAAGGCAAGGCGGCGGCCAACCAGACACTGCTGGCCCAGGGAGTGGGGACGGCGGAGGAGGGCATGGTGTCTGTCCTGCATGCATTATTATCTGCATTTTATTTTACCTACAATAATAACATCCCTTGAAACCGCAAGGAAGTAATGGCTCCATTCTAATAATTATTAACATTGGATGGATGGTTTCTCCTGTGGTACGTACATACATACATGAAATGAATCCCAGACAATTATGTAAAATCACGCCATGAGCATATGCCTTTTTTCCCCGCTAAGGCTTGGGAGGTGACACACACACACACACACACACACACACACACACACACACACACACACACACACACACACACACACAGCTGATCTCGGGCGGAGGTGCCACTTGACAGAATTTAAAGGAAAGCAGGGCTGAAGGGTGTTTCCAGTGATGTCGGTCCGGGTAACGCATCACTTACCATAATTGCGGCTTTATGTTAAATTTTCACAGCGATGGTTTCCCCAATATTAATTCACAGGAATATAAGGATAACAACAACAAAATTTGCATCTTCCTCATGTCTTTACACAGAAGTAAAATATATTGTCTAAGAAAATGTCTTGGCAGTGCTTCTCCAATCTTTATCCTTTAATCAAAGACAAGTACAGTTGTCGCGTCTTTCCTTCAACAGAAACAAAATAGAAAGCAAGAAGTCAAACAATATCAAAAGATGTTCTGGAAAATAAGATAAAATTATCTATGTCGCGTCTGTCCTCACAAACATACAAAGAGAAAGTAAAAAGTCACACAAACTCATCGCCACTTTCCTCACTCGTCTCATCGGTCTCATCATCGATATTCACAACAAAATTTTCAAACAGGTGTTCCTTAGCGATGTCTTTACTTCTGTATTCATCCTCTATTTTTATAACATGAGCAATGCCCTTTATCCAGTCTTCTTTAGTAATTTTATTTATTGCCACTCTTGTAAGTTCCTCAACAATTTTCATAGACTGCTTTGAATCAGAGTTTCTGGACCGAACATCACTCTTTACTTGTACCCATATCAGTTTTATTGCGTAATAAGGTGACAGTCGCAGCACTTCATGACCATTTGCACGAGCTATTTCATCGATCACGTATTTCTGTTTTTCTTTG
>NC_066544.1:90000-127767 GCF_024679095.1 Eriocheir sinensis
TGCCGAGTGGTCAGTTTGCGGACGTGGTGAACCCGTGGACCTAGCTTCGAGTTCCACCGAAACACGCTGATTTTTCAAACCATCGATAAGTGGCGGAAGATTACCCACGTGCTGCCTAGATGTCCAATTAAACTTCGGACCAGAGGGGCATCGGGGACCAGCATGAACCAAGCAAGAGTTATATATCACAGCAGCCACTATAAATAAAGTTCGCCTGCGCCAGTAACGTGCTGGGGTCGCCCAAGAAACCCCTCAAGACATTCTTCCGGCGCTATGGGCAGCACCTAAATAATGAAAAGATTACCCCCTCTATTGGCAATGACAGGCACTGCTTGCACTCAGAGCATATCCGAGCGCCTTGCTATGCACATTCCGTTCCCTCCTGATGCAGCAAATAATATGATCGTTCAATTTGATTTTGAAAGTTGATGGTTTTCACACTTACTACTTCCGAAGGAGGGCTATTCGATTGACGGATGTGTCGGTTTGTGAAAAAAAATCTCCCAACATCTATATTACATCACCCTAGACTGTCGTTACCAGCTACTTCACGGGTAAAATTGGAGCAAAAAAAATAACGAGGTGATCGATGTTACCGAACGTCTTTAAGTATTTGAAGATGTGTTCAAAGTTCGAGAGCGTCACTTGTCCGACTCGTTTTTTAACATTTGGACTTAAGTGCTGGCAGGCTTTCTTGATGGGTCATACTGGTGGCTCGAACAACGCCACCTTGCTTGGCTCATGCTTCTGCTCCCCCCCCCCCCGGGGGGGCTCATCTCCAATCCTCTTCAGATAGTTTATCTAGAGTCAGGGTTGATAGGTGGCTATCAGAATAGCATGTGTCAGTAGCGGCGGGCGGGAATCGACGGTTTTTCCATTACACCGCGCCCGCACACTGACCACGTAGCCACTGCCTCCCCGATAGGCTGAGTCGCTCAAGTCTTTCTGTATACGGTTGAGCCGGTAAGGTAAATATCCTTATCATAGTGTGTCGCTGAAACATCTCCTTCAGTTCAATGTCTATATTGTAATAAGGGGACTAAAAACGGACTGCATATCTCAGGTTTGAATTTGCCATTGACTACTATAAAGATAGCATTACTCCCGGCGGTTTGCACTCGGTGTTCTACAATTTAAACCAGAGCAATGGCTTTGTTATATGCTTTTTAACAGTGGTTTGTATATTCCAGGTCACTGCTGATAGTGACCCTAAGATCCGATTTCTTCTATATCACCTCCAGAGGATTCCTATTCATATTGTATGCATGGTTACTATTTCTTGCCCTAAATTTTACACGTCATGGTTAAAGGACATTTTTAATTTTTCAGGCCACTGGATAATCTAATCCAGTCCTTTTTGGATGATATAGCTATCGGGTGTGGTAAGGGCCTTTCCCCCATTTTTTTTTTTCGGTGCTGCCTCCGGTAGACTCTTATAGGGGACCTCTTGGACGACGCCAGGTAGTTAGCAGCGTAGGCGAATATTATATCTATAGTGGCTGCCTTGATGTCTAAACTCTTGCTTGGCCCATGCTGACCCCATTGATCCACCTCAACGAAATCACTGAAGTAAGGGTGTATAGGAAATCCGAGCAGCACTCCTAAACTCGACGATGGATAAAAATTCACAGCATCCTTCAACGGAACTCGAACCTAGGTTGTCGGGCTCACCACGCACGCACGCTGACCAAACGGCCACCGCCTCCCCTGGTGTTATCATAAAATTTTGATAGGGAGGATTTCAGTCTTTTTTCTTAGTCGTTATTGTATATGATAAACAATGTGAGCCCTAGTACAGTACAGCATCATCAGCAAAAACAAGGCAGTGACCTTAACGTTACCGACCGATGCTTTACGGCTGGTTTGATCAACTTTGACTAATACCCACTCCATGCAACTGTTGAAAAGTAGTGGGAGAAAGACGCACACATGCCTCACTCTTGAATTAAAGAGGGAAAAGCCAAAAACGCCTCCCCCACACTTACCAGCACTCTCAGTCACAGATTAACGGTCAATCATCAGGTCATTAATTCTTGCAGGAATCCCATTGATTCGCAGAATATCCCAGGGTGTTTCACGATGCACTGAGTGAAATTGCCTTCTTAAGATCAACATGGAATGTGAATAGCCCCAACAACAGTGAACTTCATTTTGCTTGAAGTACTCTGCCCTGACTAGTTGTAAGAATAACCCCTACTACTTATCTCTCCGATGCCAGATCTTTTCGTCTCAGAGAAGCCCACTATGTCCACTCTGAACATTTTGAATTCCACTGACAGACTGGGTAATGGATGATCCTTTGAGAGGCTCATGATGTTCCAGGCATCCACACGGAGAGTACGCCAAAGGGTAACCCCGAGCCGGGCTCGGTTTGCCGCATCTGCACTACCCTGTCTGTTCTCAGGAAAAGAGGGTCTGTGTGTCTGGTAGGGCAAGGATCTCCTCTGCATTGAGTTCACCTGTTGAAAGTACTGGATGCCAAATAAAATTAAGGGGAACCATTAATTCCTAGTTGTAGTAGAACTGAGACTGAGACTTAGTATCAATGATAAAAAAAATATATCTACGTTACTTGTTTGTGCCTATTGTATCCGTGTGGGGTATTTACTCTAAAGGGATTACATAAGAAGGAATAAGGTTATATATTCTATTCATTCGGCGAAGGAAACTTTGCCCCACCAAAAATTACATTCAGGTATATGCAGTTACAGAGTGCACGCGTAATTAAAATACAACACGCACAACACGATTGAGTACTAAACACTAAGAAAAAGTTGGAGTACGAGCAGGAGGAGTGAGAGGAGGAAGATGATATGAAGAAAAACTAACTGGGATCATATGCCAGGGGGAGCGTCCCTTCACTCAATCCCCAGTTCGGAGCAGTTCCACACTCGACGGTCCTTCCGAGTAAGCACACACCCAGTTACCCTCCCCATTTTACGTGAGTCACTTCTGGCAGGATCGATCAACTTGCTCCAGCCACGGGTTGCGTGGGCGTCTTCTTGGTCTCCTCCACTCAGGGCTGTCTTGCACAGAAAATTAGAAAAAAAACGAGCAAAATCGACGTCCGGGAAGCGTTTTACGTGTCTATACAAGTTAGAGTTGGAGTTCATATACTAAGCTAGTAACAGGTTCGATTAAGTTTCAGAAAGTAGTTGATGGTTCGGCACGAAATCTTCCCATCTCTATCCCTTGTTCTTGAAGCCACTTCGTAACAAAGGTAACGGCACACATCTTCAAGTCGATATTTCGTGTCTGTCTCACAGCCTTACAGTAAGACAGGGAGCCCAAGTGATTTATATATTCAAATCTTTGTCCGCCTGTAAATATATCCATTGCGCTTTGTACTCGTGAGTGAGTCCAGAACACCGTGAACAGGCCAATCCGTCGAATGACGTCGAATGTAAGACACCATTGCTATGCGCTAAGCTAACAAGGTATAAAGGACTTTCGGTGACATCAATCTCACCACACGCATGAACAAACTGAACTTTGTCATACAGTAAGCCTCCAAACGAATGAACCATCGTTTTAGTCCAGGAAACCTTTAGTCTTATTGGCTTCGCCTTCTCGTTTTGCACATCTATAGCCATCACCAATAAATCCAGTGATTCCACGAGTAGTACAGCATCAGCAGCAAACACAGGTCAGTGCCCTTAGTATTGATCAACAACTCTGCTTAATACCAATCTATACAAGTGATGGAATGTGGTGCACCAATGACCCCGCCTGCCTCATTCCGAAAGTGACAGAGAAGTGTGGAGTGTGGGAGAGTCGTTTTCGAAAACGACTCTCCCACACTTAACAGCACTCTCAGTCCCAGATTAAAAGTCAGTCACCAGAATCACACAGATCCGCAGAATGTCCCAAAGTGCATCACGATGCACGGAATCAAATGCCTTCTGAGATCGACACAGGTTGCGAGTAGCCCCTGATGAAGTTTAAGACGGCGTTTCACAAGGACGCGAAGTGCTAGGATTCGGTAACTTGTTGACTTTCCGGGCGTGTCCCGTTAATGATCAGGTCCCTGTAAGTTTGGCAGAACAAATCGAATTTGCATCAGCAGTACATGAGCGAGCATTTTGAGTGGCACACTGACTAATAAAATAACACGGTAATTATTGCTGTCCTGTCACTCCCTTTTATTTTCCTTAATAGCGACAACCAACCCTCTTTTGCAGTCAGAAGGAATGGCAGTGGACCGTCACATGACAGACAGCAACCCATGGATCATGGCTTTGTAGCGGCACCCTAGGCCGCTACTGAGAAAACCAAACATTGCTGTTTGTGCATTTTCTGGCAGCAAACGTAATAGCTGGTATTACGCCGTATGGGTCCGCTAAGGCCGCCTGTATTGGTTAAAAGGGTTAAAAGAAACAACTTCTAACTTGGTGGTGACTCCGTTGACGGACAAATTTATTTTCGAGAATATACATGTTTTTGAGAACGGCGAATTAGTATGTACAGAAGTTGATGTACAATATTATTTACAATTATGCTATACAGGTGTTTTTATACATATTAGTAACTTTGCTATAATTTTAGCAATGACTAAGTATACGTACATATGTGATGTAGTGACTTGATATGATGAGATAAGGAGAATGAGAAATGGTGTGTGTGGACATGAAGGCAGACTGAAGAAAAAGGTTCAGAAAGAGAAAACGGAGAGTTGAACGGTAGACTGAAGAATTGAAGGTAGAGTGAACGAGAAGATTTAGAGGGTCACTACAGCTTCACCTCCGGCTTTTAGCATCTCCGGACTGATATTTCTGATCCCAGATGCATTTCCACTCTTCAGCTTCCTTAGTTTCTCCCACATCTGCAAGAGAGGGATGAATTTCGTTTATTGGTATATCAACAGACGCAACCTGCAAACCATCCATAGGGAGCTGCAAGCTTGAAGGCTCTGCTGTGTACAGCTGCCAAAAGTACTTGGCACAAGAAGCCTGGAACTCATCAGTATCTAATAATGTACGGCCATTTGACGTTCGGAAGTACTCGTCTCAGGGCCGGATTAAGCTGGTGGGAGGCCTGGGGCCTACTCTGGTGGGAGGCCCCCTTTCCAACTCCCATTGCATACACCACAATCTATAGTCTAATTAATCTAATGGCCAAAATAGTGCAATACTAAATAGGTCGGTTTTATTTAGGAAACACTACAATGGGACTATTCTTCCGATTATCAATATCCATAAATTCAAAATAAAATACAATGGGACTATTCTTCCGATTATCAATATCCAAAAATTCAAAATAAAATACAACGGGACTATTCTTCCGATTATCAATATGCATAAATTCAAAATAAAATACAATGGGACTATTCTTCCGATTATCAATATCCATAAATTCAAAATAAAATACAATGGGACTATTCTTCCGATTATCAATATCCATAAATTCAAAATAAAATACAACGGGACTATTCTTCCGATTATCAATATGCATAAATTCAAAATAAAATAAGCACAAGTTATTCTTACTTTTTTTTTTTTACATACATACAATTCCAGTTACTCATATGAATATAATAATGTAACTATCACATAATATAATACCTCATTCTTTCATATGTAGTTACATGTTAAGTCAGGATTACTTTCTTGACACTTTTCTGGATTTTTTCATTGCAAATTCACTGATGATCTCGTTGGAGTCCAGTTCACACAAGATGTCTGACTCGAGGCTCATCATAGTCAGATTTACCAGACGTTTCTGTGTCATAGATGTCCGTAACCTGTTTTCAATTAACTTTAGCTTTGAGAAAGAGCGCTCCCCACTGCAGTTTGTCACCATTAGGACAAGGTATATTCGCAGAGCTATCTCTATGTTTGGGAAAGTGTCCTGCACACCCTTGTCCAATACAAGTCTATACAGGAAAAGCTCAGTGCTGACATCTGTTGGCTCCTCATCTGTGAATATATTAGCAAATGTGACAAACTGGCACAGTTCCTCCTTAAATGTTATATCCAAGTCATCTGGATATGATCTGATGAGTTGCTCTGCTGCGTCGCAGAAGACATATGCAAATACAGTAATACTTGTCTTTGTATTTCTATATAATAATATTAATAATAAAAATGACAATAATATCAACAATAAACAATTACTACTACTATTATTATTACTAAAAATATGATAAATAGGGGACCAGTGAACCTTCCTAGCTGTATATAGATATAGAGGACCATTCCGCCAACGGCCTCAATTTCTTGGAAGCCACGCAGAAGACATATGCAAATACTTGTCTTTGTATTTCTATATATTAACATTAGTAATAAGAATGACAATAATGAATGTTGAAATGTGTAGATGGCGTCACTATAAACCCGGGGATACAAAACCTACGCCTGCTTCCCTGGCCTGTCCAGGAAGCAAAAAAAAAAATCGGGGAAATATTTTATTTTTTGTTGGTTTTAATGGTTTAATTAACATTAACATCACACAGCTGGGCCAATTCTCTCTTATTGTCGTAAGAGAAAATGGACCATCCAAATTGCATGGATTACCATGGTAACAAAAGAAAGGAAAACGTGCAGGCACTTGACTACATGGTACTGACACTCGTTTAGTTATGATTACAATACTAACCTTATTAAATCAAAATGTATTGTTTAAATTGGTGGGAGGCCCCCTCTTGGTGGGTGGCCCGGGGCCCTGGCCCCTTGGCCCCCCCCCTTGATCCGGCCCTGACTCGTCTCATGAAATGTGGATATATTGGTAAGCTTTTACAGATCTCGAAAAGTAGGTCTACGGTCGTTTGAACTGATATACTCTGCGAGACCTATGACATACCTTTCAGCCTGGCCGCACAGCTCTTCTCCATATTCGCCAGTATCTCTAAATAGTCAACTCCACTCCTAAACCTTAAACGCTCTCCAGTGCACTCCTCGGCAGCAGTGAGAGTTTCAAATTGAAAGTTATCTCACAACTCCCCATGGTCCTCCAAAGTACCAAGCACCTTAAACAGATTTGAGACCGTCAGTGTATACTCTGAGCCAGGGATGGAGTGAATAGAAGAGTTGTGCATTCGAATGTATTCATGAATACATTCTTGATTACTTTTCATTGAAAAATACCTTCTTGACGTAACTAGGTATATCACTGTTCTAAAGCTGTGAAACGGTAAAATAAACTCATGAATATGTACTTTACACGGCCATTACACGTCCGCCCAAGAGGCTAGAGTTTTAAGGAACTACGGCTGTCATTTCCGATAACAAATTTTGAATTATTTGTCAGGTTACTCATAGAGTACGTATACTTTTCCCTTCTATTCGAATACGAATAAGGATACTTTGATATCTGTCAATAATTATTCGAATACTAAAACGAATACATCCAAGTGCGGTATTCGAATGTATTCGAATACGAATACCGAATATGAATACTCCATTCCCGTTCTGAGCAAACGTCCGATCCCTTAATATCTTATGATTACACCCCTGAGGATTGCATTTCGAGATTTTCTTGAACCTGATGCATATCCTCAGTTCTACAACAACAAGTCTGTAGTTGGTCGAAAAGAACTCATCACTCCGGAAAATATTACAAATCTGAGGGATCCCCCAACGAGTACTATGGATCTCCTTTGCCACACCACCAGCATTGGTGTACCATATCAAGTATACCATAGCATCTGTGGCACTAGTTATATTGAAATCACCAAAGACAATGATTGTGTCACGTGGGGGGCATTAGTTGATTGCAGAGTCCAGCTTGGTACAGCATATATCTTTTTTCCCATATTCACACTTCTCTGTATACAACAATATGATATGAAGCCATGGGGAAGAACACATAACTTGTACCCAACTTTCTCTGTGCACGTAGCTGCATTGGAGTCGCTCAAGACAATGAGTGTGTCGTGTGGGGGGCAGTTGCCAATAATATTTATAAATTTGGGCTTTTTTTTTAAGGTGCCCCATTTTTAGGGTGCCCATTCGACGATCCCTCCATCAAGCTTGGCAAAAACTGCGCTAAGTCGTCATTTTTTGTATGAGGCCATGTAAAAAAAAGTAGATCACCCACCCCTCTTATATCTTACATTTACCGAGTTAAAAAAAGAAAAAAAGTATGCAAGATAATAAAAAAAATATCACAAAGTAAACCTAAAAACGAAAACGAAGACATATGCAATTGATACAAAAATAATACAAAAAAAAAATGTCAAGCCACGGAACAATCTGTCACCCCTTTACCTAGCTGCCTTTTTTAACACACACACACACACACACACACACACACACACCTCCCACCTCCCTCCTTCCCCCCACAAGACCCACAAGACACCACAATATTCTCGTCCCAGTCAGAGCTCGCACGGACAGATACTGGCTTAGCACAATACCGGCACTTGTAAAGGCCATAAATACGTCCATGATCACATGACCCCTCCTTTTTTTACGTCGCGGTGGGGCCTGATGGTCGGCCCAAGGCTTCTTCCCGGTGGGTCTTGATGGTCGGCCCAGCCCGTTCTGGCGCAGGCGAGTGTTTATAGTGGTGCCATCTTGCATTGGCTCATGCTGCCCTCCCGGAGCTCATCTTTAATCCTAGAATCTAGAGTCCGGGTTGATAGGTGGTCTTCTGGACAGCATGTGGGTAGTTTTAAGCCACTCGGCGGCGGCTGAAAAATCCCAGCTTGGTGGCACCGGGCGGGGATTGAACTCGCGTCCTCCTGAACGCGGTGGTGTTGCTCTGTCGATTCAGCCACCGCCTCCCCTAACTCATCCCCATTACTCATCACTGTCATGATTTCATTGTTCAAGGAATAGCCCGTGGAAAAATACCGCGGGAGTCCCCGCCATTTTGATTGAGAGAGCGGGAAGTAGTCACAGATTAGGCGGGAAAACCAGGCAGGCGGGAAACAGGACCTTATTCAAATCATTTCGTTATTACTGCCAAAGCTGAGCTATGTGTGGGATGCATGACCCACAAATACCTAGTGCATGTGTTAGGTTATTAATAAATAACAATACATAGCCGTCGGGCGTTTAGTGTAAGTGTTACACAGAAAGCGATATGTCAGTATGGCGAGAGCTGGCATCTTGACCGCAGCCGGGGCGCGGAGCATAGTGGGTCCCGCCACCATCTTCCAGCCATCTCCCGCCCAGACTTCACCGCGAGCAGACGTCCCTCACCAGCCTCCCGTACCACGTGTCCATCGTGGTGGTTTTCCTGTCTTTGTAGTATCCACAAGTCCAGAGTGATTGTGTGCTGCAAGGCGAGGGAAGCCGTTGGAAGGTAAGGAGGGCACGGCGTGTTGCAGAGAGGAACGAGAGAGGACTGAAGAAGTGTAGTGCGGCGACGGCCTGATGAACGAGCCTCCCATAACCCACTTAGCCAGTGGGGTACCTCTTTGGCCGACTCAGTAAGGAGTGGCTCTCCCGTCAGGCTGGTCGCGGGTTCAATCCCAGGCAGCCGGGGAATACCCTCTCCTTGTTGTGATTAATTTCTCGTGTGTTTCGATACACGCAGAGGACGTGTGGGACCGAGAGAGTAATAGAGAAAAGAGAATAGAAAATCTCGTCATTAAACTGGTGGCATAGAGGTGGGCATCCTATCCTGCGGTTCTGTTGAGTGGGGTACCTCTTTGGCCGACTCGGTAAGGAGTGGCTCTCCCGTCACGCTGGTCGCGGGTTCAATCCCAGGCAGCCGGGGAATACTCTCTCCTTGTTGTGATTAATTTCTAGTGTTTCGATACATGCAAAGGACGTGTGGGACCGAGAGAGTAATAGAAAAAAGAGAACAGAAAATCTCGTCATTAAACTGGTGGCATAGCGGTGGGCATCCTATCCTGCGGGTAACAGGTAGGATGGCCCATGTAGTGCGGCGACGGCCTGATGAACGAGCCTCCCATAACCCACTTAGCCAGTGGGGTACCTCTTTGGCCGACTCGGTAAGGAGTGGCTCTCCCGTCACGCTGGTCGCGGGTTCAATCCCAGGCAGCCGGGGAATACCCTCTCCTTGTTGTGATTAATTTCTCGTGTGTTTCGATACACGCAGAGGACGTGTGGGACCTAGAGAGTAATAGAAAAAAGAGAATAGAAAATCTCGTCATTAAAGAAGGACTCCAGGGCTCCAGACCACGAGGTAGATAAGGTGTGGCTTGGCTTCTGCCACCTACAGTTAAGTACTCTATTTGCCTAGGATGTTTTAAGGTAGATAGCTAGGTTGCTGTGTGCCTGGTATTAATTAATTATTTCTTAATTTCCAGCGAGTTTCTTTGTTGCTTACATAAACTTAAGAGCAGGTTCCCCTGGCCTTTGTTTAACCTATGAGAGATGTGACTGGTCAAAAGTAAATATAATAAGTGACTAGGAAGGGCTGTGAGTCTGATAACTCAATTTTCAGATATTTTATTTTTTATTTTTTATTGCTGAGAATTTACGGGATTTTTGGAAGTCCAGACCTTTCAAGAACCCCACATAAAATGGCGCCCGAACAGGGACTGACCTCACACTCCATAGGAAAGTATTGGCTGTTAGGCTCGAAGTATTTATCTCGCAAGATGTCTGTATCACAGTGGAAAATGGAAGCGGAAGAGTTAGGGTACAATGCTAAAGAAGCCAGAAAATATATAATCAAAGAGCATGAGAAAGCGTGAGAAAGAGAAAAGGATCAATACCAGCTGGAATTACGGAAACTAGAAGTTGAGAGAGAGAGAGAAAAGGAGGCCCATGCAATAAAAATGGCCGAGCTAGCGGCAAATAATGGGAATGATAGTAACTCTCAGAATAATAAAGTAGTTTCTCCAAAGCTTAATCATTTCAAAGATGGTGACAAGATAGAAATATTTATAGCGCGTTTTGAGGAAGCCGCTAACTTAATGCAGTATGATGAGGTCACCAAACGTGTGCAATTCATGAGTCTTTTTGAAGGTAAAGCTTTGGAGGTGATTCATAGATTGGATGATAATTCTCGTGAGTATAAAGATATGAAGGAGGCATTATTGGCAGCTTATGGAATGTCCATTGATGATTTTAAGTATCAGTTCTCCTCTGCCTCCATAAATGACGATGAGACAGCAATTCAATTTGCTGCTCGCCCCAAGGGGTACTTAGATTAATGGCTCAAGAAAGACGGTGCTGAGGAGACAGTTGAAGGTGTGTATTGCGTGCGCAGTACGAAAAATCCTGTCCAGATGAATTAGTCACGAGGCTCAAAATAGACAAGGTGAGAAAATTGGAAGTTATGAAGGAAATGGCTAATTCCTATTTTGAGGCCTGCGGTAGGACGAAAAGGTCTGTAGTCAAAAGCAATAACATGCCGACTGAAGTCCCTAGAAAGATTGGTTCAGGCGTCGCCACCCACCATGGTGCGATCAGCCGCCCGTGGCCCTCAGCCAAAAGTAACCAACATTATGCACCGCGTCCGAAGACTGGAAGTTATGGGTCACGACCGTATCAGGGTAATAAGTGGCACAAAAATGCTGCAGTAAGACAAGAAAGTGCTACGCAGCATGGTAATTATGGTAGAAATCAGGGTTCGCCACCACCTGTGCCGTCCGTGAACGACCAGTCTCGCGATGAGGCGCAGAATCCATGACTAGTGGCCGGAACCGCCACAAATCAGTAAGATGAGCGGTTGAATTTGTGTAAAGGTTGGGTAGGAGACCGAGAGGTTACGGTGAAGAGGGATAGTGGTTCTACCATTTGTACACTGAGGCACAGCTTAGCTAGGAGCCATGAATTCACAGGCAAACGTAGAAAAATATGGCTGTTGAATAGCGCGCCAGTGATAGCTCCTGAAGTCAAGATAAAAGTCAAGTCACCCTATTACACAGACTGGATCATGGCGGTGCCACTCGAACCACCGCTCTATGATTTAGTGATTGGCAACATTCCCGGAGCTACTAACGGCTACTAACGGGGTAGGTAAAAATGCCGTCATTCAAACACCTAACGCGGTGTTGGATCCAGAGGATTTTGGAGAAAGGGAAAGGGTACAAGGAGAAGGTGAGCCTCAGATTAGTGCAGCAGTAGTGACCCGAGCAGCTGCTAAGCGTAAGAGTACTGTTAGGCCTCTCATGGTTACATCTCTTGGAGATCTAACTAACAGCGAGGACGTAAGGAAGGAGGTGGAGAGAGACGACACCCTACATGGCGTACGCAAACGTTTTCAGGAAAACAGTATCATTCAGTTGAACGACAACCGCGTCAGTTTTATCAAGCAGCGTGGCTTGATTTATAGGCAGATTATCTCTCCCTCGGGTAAAAAGAAATTTCAGTTAGTTGTGCCTACGAGATACAGAGAGGCTGTTCTCAAGTTAGGTCACAGTACTACTCTAGGCGGTCACATGGGAAGAACCAAGACACTCGCTCGCGTACAAGCACATTTTTATTGGCCAGGGATAGGTCAGGAGGTAGCTAGATTCGTGAGGTCGTGCGATGTGTGTCAAAAGACTATAGATAGGGGTAGGGTAAAGCCTGCTCCCTTACAGCCACTGCCCATTATTGACTCTCCCTTTGAAAGAGTAGCGGTACATTTGGTGGGACCAATCGAGCCCCGAGCCAGCGATGGCTCCCGGTATATTCTTACGCTTGTAGATTTTGCCACGCGTTGGGCAGAAGCAGTGCCGCTGAAGAATATTGAAACGCAAACTGTGGCTGAAGCTCTCATGACTAGATTTTGCCTAGTAGGTATACCCAGACAAATACTGAGTGATCGAGGTACTCAATTCACCTCAGGGATGATGGAGGAAGTACTACGTCTGCTAGCGTGCAAAGGGTTACTTACCACGCCCTACCATCCCATGGGGAATGGACTGTGTGAACGTTTTAACGGCACACTTAAGAAAATGCTTAAACGCATGGCTGCCGAACAACCCAAGGAATGGCCTAGGTACCTGGCTCCTTTGTTGTTCGCGTACAGAGAAGCGCCACAGAGCTCCACCAGGTTCTCCCCGTTTGAGCTAATATATGGTAGGTCGGTTAGAGGTCCGCTTCAGTTACTGAGAGAGCTGTGGGATGACAATGTACCGGACCAGGAGGTCAAGACCACATACCAGTACGTGTTAGATTTAGGTGACAGACTGAGAGAGACCTGTAACATTCTAAGGAGGAGTTACTCAAAGCAAAACAAGTACAGAAAAGTTACTACGACAGGAAGGCAAAGTTGCGTAAGCTCAGTGTAGGAGAACAGTGCCTAGTTTTGCTTCCCACAGCGAGCAACAAGCTGTTAGCTCAGTGGAAGGGACCTTACGAGGTTCAGGAGAAGGTTAATGACCTTAATTATATTCTCCTGGTTGACGGATACCCAAAACGGTCCCATATCAACATGTTGAAACAATAGATGTAGCCGCAGGCTGCTTGCGAGAAAGTGAGTATGATGATGAGAAGGTGAGGTGTCGAGTTAGTTAACGCTCACTATTCTCAACCTCAGACCGTAGATGCGGGAGCTGCAGTAGTAATACAGGATGATGAGAACGGCGAGGCTCCCCTCACTGTCTTCTCTAGACAGACAGAGTCAGTGCATGACGTGACGCTGGGAGGAAAGTTAACCCCAGAGGAGAGGGAACAATTAGCATCGTTGCTAGAGCGTCTGGTAGCAGTGTAAGATGATCAAGGTGGACAGGTTAGGTGGCTCGGAGACTTTATATTTGGACTTGGGACCTTAAGATTTAGCTGAGTCGAGGAACCAAGTGACGAAAGTGTGCAGATTAGGTGGCTTTCGAGGATGGTTGAGGGAGAGTTTGCGGCATGCTTAAAATTTAAGTTGCATGGTATGGTGCATGGTGTGATAATGTAAGAAAAATTTTACACCTACCTACAGCTACTCCACATCTGTCCCACCTACACTATGTATACATACATAACTCCACTTACATATTGTGAATAAATGTGGCGAAGTTCGCCAAGCCTGCTCTAAAAGGTACTAGCGCCTCGCTATGGAGTTTTCCCTCTAGTTTGAGTAGTAACGTAAATGTTGAGGTTTTTCACTCACAGGCGAACCGTCAATTACCTGAGCAGAGGTTAACTGACATACACCACAGTATGAGAGTTTGTGTGAAAAAGTGAGAAAGTACTGTCAGGAACATGCTAATCTGTAGGTGCAGGTGTAGGGTACCAGTGTTGGCAGCTTATCACGTTAAAAAAAAATGTTCTCTGAAGACAAAAGTTTTCTTAAAGGGGGGGCGAAATGTCATGATTTCATTGTTCAAGGAATAGCCCGTGGAAAAATACCGCGGGAGTCCCCGCCATTTTGATTGAGAGAGCGGGAAGTAGTCACATATCAGGCGGGAAAACCAGGCAGGCGGGAAACAGGACCTTATTCAAATCATTTCGTTGTTACTGCCAAAGCTGAGCTATGTGTGGGATGCATGACCCACTAATACCTAGTGCATGTGTTAGGTTATTAATAAATAACAATCCATAGCCGTAGGGCGTTTAGTGTAAGTGTTACACAGAAAACGAGATGTCTGTATGGCGAGAGCTGGCATCTTGACCGTGGCCGCGGGGGGCGGAGCATTGTGGATCCCGCCGCCTTCTTCCAGCCATCTCCCGCCCAGACTTCACCGCGAGCAGACGTCCATCACCAGCCTCCCGTACCACGTGTCCATCGTGGTGGTTTTCCTGTCTTTGTAGTATCCACAAGTCCAGAGTGATTGTGTGCTGCAAGGCAAGGGAAGCCATTGGAAGGTAAGGAGGGCACGGCGTGTTGCAGAGAGGAACGAGAGAGGACTGAAGAAGGACTCCAGGGCTCCAGACCACGAGGTAGATAAGGTGTGGCTTGGCTTCTCCCACCTACAGTTAAATAATCTATTTGCCTAGGATGTTTTAAGATAAATAGCTAGGTTGCTGTGTGCCTGGTATTAATTAATTATTTCTTGATTTCCAGCGAGTTTCTTTGTTGCTTAAATAAACTTAAGAGCAGTTTTCTGTGGCCTTTGCTTAACCTATGAGATATATGACTGGTCAGAAGTAAATATAATAAGTGACTAGGAGGGGATGTGAGTCTGATAACTCAATTTTCAGATATTTTGTTTTATATTTTTTATTGCTGAGAATTTACGGTATTTTCGGAAGTCCAGACCTTTCAAGAACCCCACAATCACATATATATCTTTGTACTTTGTGTATTTCCAGCCTTATGCCTGCCAACAAATGAATAAACCATTTATTATTATTATTATTATTATTATTATTATTATTATTGTTGTTGTTGTTGTTGTTATTACACACACACACACACACACACACACACACACACACACACACCGCTCCGACATCTCAGTCGGTTAAAGTGGTTACTGTTCCCCTTTCAGCAGGGGAGATGGGATGCAGTGGCCAGAGATCGACTAATGATACTTAGGCTAATCGGGAGGGCATTTGTTGATTTTTTTTTTTTTTTTTTTTTTACGTCGCGGCCTATTGCGTCGGTAGGCTTCTTCCCGGTGGGGCCTGATGGTCGGCCCAAGGCTTCTTCCCGGTGGGACCTGATGACCGGCCCAGCCCGTTCTGGCGCAGGCGTGTGTTTATAGTGGCGCCATCTTGTGTTGGCTCATGCTGCCCCCCGGAACTCATCTTTGAACCTCTCCAAAAAACCTCTCTTTGGAGAGTTTATCTAGAGCCCGGGTTGATGGGTGGTCTAGGCCAGCATGTGGGTAGTCTTAGGCCACTCGGCGGTGACTGAAAAACCTCAGCTGTGCGGCGGCCAGGATTCGAACCCGCCTCCCTCCTGGAGCTCCTGAACGTGGGGCCGTCACTGTAACCACTCAGCCACCGCCTCCACGCCACCGCGTGTCCAACTCGTGATCAGGATATGGTGAATAAATACCCCACACACACACACACACGCACACACACACACGGAGGTTCTTAGAGCAGTAGTTAGTGCGTTCACATCACAACCAAGATGTTCCGGGCCTATACTCTGCGGAGTGGAGACGGGTGGGCTGTCTACGCAAATCCGTGGCACCTGTCCATTCAACAGTGAATGATTACTAGGTGTCAGTTGGAGGTTTTGTCCCGCCCCTCGGGTGTCTCTGTAGTGGGGTTTCAGTCGTAAGCAGCGATCCGTCACTTGCTAGCTTCATGCTCAGTAGGGTGCTTCCATCTCCCCAGGGTGAAATAAAAACGTGCCATTTTATTCCTCCAGGGCGTAAAATTGTTCGTTATTGTAAGGAAACCGCATGCCTGAAAAATTTTTCTTATCAGATTATATTTAGAGCTGGCGCAGCGACCTTGAATGTTCTATTTATCATGTCCTCTCATGATATGACGATTATGGTCAGGATAGTTCCTCGAAGATACCAAAAACTAGATCTTCCTCCCCTGTGTGGCTTGCAGGACCAGTGAGCAGCACTTTCCCGTCAACGAAGTTGCCCAGTGGCCTCGAAGCATTGTCCGTGTTCTTCCATCACCACACGGAAGAGAAGCAGACCGTTGGGGACAGTTCCAGGGCCACATCGGATGAACTATTGGAGATTTGGTGTCGCCCGTATCCCCACGCGAGCCAGAAATCACGCTGTGGAACAGGTCACTAGGTATCACGCGGAATGGAAGGGCTTGTTAAAGAGTCGGTCTCGGGCTTCAACAGTCCTACAGCAACAAGCCTTTGTGGAAAGGGCAAAGGAGCTCTTTGATATTGCGCATCGAAATGCTCTGAGCATGTTCAAAATTGAAGAGGACAAGCTCTTCCTTCAGGCTCAGCGGGAGAAAGAGAGGCGGGGAAGAATGGCAGGAGTAGATTTGGCTCTTGCGCGGAAAGAAGAGCGACGAATGATGAAGGCCGTGGCCGAAGCAGAGCGACAGGCTGGAGAGAAGGCATCCTCGGCTCAAGCCTTCATAACCGTGGAACTGGAATCGTCTTCGTCCTCAAGCAGTCAAGCCTTCAAAGCTGAAGGATCTGGATCTGATCTCGACCCCGACGTAGACGTTCGTTCTCCAGAGCGACAACGAGGTGCCCGAGGCGTAGTCCAAGTTGTCACTCCAGAGGTTACCGTTGCCTTGGACCGCACAAACGTCAGCAACAGGAAGGCTGCTCACATCTCAGCCATGGCATCCTCGAGCCACCTTGGCGAGAACGTTGGCGAACTCATCATCAGTCTTAGTGGAATCAGACACGCTCGTATCAAGTGTAGGGGAGCTCTGGCTACGGAACTTAAAGATACCTTCAGACCACAGGTGCCCTTGATCCTACACTGGGACGGGAAAATCATGGAGGACTGCTCTCTTCCTGGCCAAGAGACCATAGAACGTCTCCCTGTGTTGGTTTCTGGCCAAGATGTTATCAAGCTTCTTGCCGTGCCCAAGTTGCACGCTGGTGCGGCGGTTGTGATGGCTACGTCGATCTTGCAGACTCTGGACGAATGGGGACTAAATGATCGAATAAGTGGGCTCTGCTTTGACACTACAGCATCAAATACCGGTTTGAAATGCGGAGTCTGTGTCCTTATCGAGCGGGAACTGGAGCGAGACTTCCTCAACCTCGCCTGTAGGCACCATGTTGCCGAGATCGTCCTGGAGAAAGTCTTTGGCCTTCATGACACGTCCAAGTCTCCGAACATTGAGCTCTTCCATCATTTCAAGGAATATTGGCCTCGTGTCGATCAAACATCGTTCCGTACTGCCATGGACGACGAGAAAATGAGATCCCGGGTGGCAGAATGGAGGGAGGAAGTAATCATGTTTGCTACTGACCAACTTCACCAGCATCAACCAAGAGATAACTATCGGGAATTGTTGGAACTCACCATCATCTTTCTTGGTGGACAGCCTCCAAAGGGAGTTCGCTTCCGTTACCCTGGCGCTATCCATCGTGCACGTTGGATGAGTCGAGCCATCTACAACTTGAAGATGGTCCTCTTTCGAGAGCAGTATCCGATGGATCAACGTCCGGGTCCATCTCGACGCCAGAAACGGAGTGAGACCACCTGGAATCATTTGGAAGAAGTCGCCATTTTCATCGTTCAGGTGTACGAGAAGTACTGGTTCCAGGCTCCTTCTTCCGTGTCAGCCACTAGGAACGACCTCCATTTGCTAAAAGTGCTGGAGGATTTCCCAAGCAAGGAGATATCCACAGCAGCCACAACCGTCTTCACTGGGCATTTGTGGTATTTGTCGGAGACACTAGTGGAATTTGCCTTTTTCGACGATCAAGTGACACGAAGTGAAGAGGAAGATGGTGAAAAACCTGAAAGACAAGCCGGGATCCAAGGACGCTCCAAAGCGGATTAATCCAGTCAACAGACCTCGGAACATGGACCTCAGCGACTTCGTGACAACTTCCACGAAGAAGTTTTTCAACATTCTCCACGTCAACAAAGATTTTCTTCAGAAGGACCTTCTTGAGTGGGCTGCTGACGAAAAATATCAACGCTCTCTCGACCTGGTGAAGTCCGTTATGTTCGTCAACGATCTGGCCGAGCGTGGGGTGGCCTTGATGACGGAGTTCAATGCCTCGCTCATCAAGTCAGAGCAACAAAAGCAATTCCTCCTTCAAGTGGTCGAGGCTCACCGCAAAAAATACAGTGCCCCGACCAAAGCAGCAGCCTTGAACAGTTGAAGAATTCTTCCCTCACTACCTACAGTGCTTACACTTATTTATTGAACCTCGTTTTGATGAATTCAGTTCTTAGAGACTCAAATATATTCAGTTTCCGTAACTTTACAAGGAGAGAAGGGAAAAATTCAAGAGAATACCGAGCATTAAAATTTCAGATGCAGTGCGCCACCCCTAAATATTAAAGTATTTCAAAAGTATTTTTCGTGGAATTATTTCACACCAATACGCAACTAATAAAACCCTGGAGGAGAGCGAAATCAAACACTGAGTTTTTAGAAGCACCCTAAATTGCTCAGTCAGGGAGGGTACTGGATAGCGATCACGAGCCTATCGCGTGATCATACCATGGTGAATAGAAATTACGTTACACACACACACACACACACACACACACACACACACACACACGTCAAATCTGCCTGAGTCTCTCCTTTCGCACAGGCCCGACACATCTCCACAGAAAACGTACAGCTGTCACCTACACGCCGCGAGGGAAACCGTGGCGAGGACATCAGTGTGGAGTGGACGGTTAGGCTTAGCACGTCGGAAATAGAAGAGGACTAGGGGGAGGAGGGAAGAGGAGAGGAAGAAAAGAACGTGGAAGAAGATGAGAAACGGAGGGGAAGGAAATGAAGGATAAAGTTATGGTTTGAGGATTAGAGACAATTTTTTGTGTGTGTGCTGCCTGTAGCACCCACCGGTAGCCTTTCTTGAGGGGCCTTATAGACGGCCCCAGCCCTTAAGTGGGGCAGGCTAATTTCATTTACAGTGGCTGCCGTGGTGTATGAAATGAAAACGGAAAGAGGATAATGTGGAGGTCTGGAAAATAACGGAAAAAAATAAGAATGAGAAGGGAAATGGAATAATGAAGGTGAAGAAAGATAAGGTAATATATAGAGCGATGAATTGAGAAAGAAGACTGTCTTCCAAAGGGAAGATACAGAAGAAGGGAGATGAGTTTGAGGTCGGAAATGAACATAGGGCGCTGAACCAATATTTGTGAAGAGAGAAAGAATAAAAAGGTGAAAAGAAAAAAAAAGGGGAGGGTACACTTAAAGGAAATTATGAAAAAGGAAGCTGTGGAAGAAAGAATTAGAGAATAAGCGAAATCAATTAATAAATGGGAGGATTATATAAAAGAGCTAAAGGGATTCAAAGGAGCAAAGAACAAAGGTAAAGGTGGGAATGTTATGGAAACGAGTGTTTCTGAAGAAAGGAGGACGCGAATACTGAGCGATAAAGGTAGAAGACTGGAAGAGTTATTCAAGGAGTAGAAAGTAAGGAAAGGTTAGGCGGATAAAATCGTACAAAAAAATGATGGGGGGATGAGAGAACAGGGTATTGGGAAATCAGGAAGAGATGAAAAGCAGACAGGGTTATCTGAAGAATGGGGCTGGTGCGACAAAGTGATGAGGAAAAATTGATATGTGGTGGATTGGGCCTTAATGAGAAAGAAGGAAGGTAAAGAAGGAGTGAGACGAGGCAGGCAGAGGAAGACGGAATTACGGGGAGTCAGGAAGAGGAGGCTTAGTGAGGGGAAGGCTGTAGTAAAGAGGCTTAAGTCTGACTTAGAGCCGTTCTGGGAAACGCCAATGACAGCCTGGGTGAGGTTCCATAAGTCGACGAGGAAAGAAAATAGCAAAAGAAAATTGACACTGAAGGGGAAGAAAAAGAGAAAGAAAATAGCAAAGAATGAATAGCAAGGTATTTAAAGACGAGTTCATGAAAATAAATAAGAAAATTGAAGAAATGTACGATGTTGGAAAAAGAATGCAATGTAGACAAAACCAGGTGAAAAAAAGGAGAGAAAAAAAAATATATAGATATATATATATATATATATATATATATATATATATATATATATATATATATATATATATATATATATATATATATATATATATATATATATATATATATATATATATATATATATATATATATATATATATATATATATATATATATATAGAATAGCAAAGACAACAGACAGACGAAGTACAAATGTAGACATAGACAAAGACAGACACAGGGGTAGAAAGGCAAAAGAAATAAAAACTAGGGGAAAGGAAAGTACAGAGGAAAATGGTAAGCCGTATTAAAACTACAAAAGAGGGTAACACTAAAAATTAGGAGAGAATAATCGAGCAGGGATAGAGCGTCTGCTAGTTAAAAAAAAAAAAAAAAAAAAGGTCAAGGTTGACCATGTGACCTCGAGTCCTGAGGTAAACAGCAGGTAAAGACATTGTTTGCCTTATCTTTATCATGTGGAGTTTGTTTGTTTTGTCTTTGGCCTCGAGGTCTGTTTGTCATTCACGTTGAGAGAGAGAGAGAGAGAGAGGAAACACATCATCACAAGATATCAAGACAAAACAAGTCCCTTGAAACAGCAAGAAAATAACTTAGCATCATGGGTCAGCAAAGTTATGTAATGTACATTTTTATACAATAGATTAAACGAATATAAATTATAATTAAATCATAAAAAAACATACTCTACACATTGAAGAAAGATGTTGCAATACAAACATCGACAGAAAGGTCTGGAATACAGTCATGTATACCATGTAGCTAGTGTTCACATATAACATAGTTACTTTTATCTGTTTTATAGGTTACACAAGTGCTTAGAAAACATATTTTATCACTGAAGCAGGTAGCCTTATAGTAAGCCGACAGGCATTATTGCATCCATGTTATATTCTCCTATTGTAAAATGTATTATCAACAACCACTCACAAAATCTTCCCTCCTAATACTATAGTACCATACAAACACCACGTCCCATATTCTCCCTACCTTTATTCAATGATAAATTTCTGATAGAAGTCACCTACGAATTTCAGAGACTAGATTATTTTCTGTGGTATATTTCCGTGTATTTCAAAGATTTTTTTTTTTTTTTACAACAAAGGAGACAGCTCAAGGGCATAATAGAAAGTAAACGATTAAAAAAAAAAAAAGCCCGCTACTCGCTGCTCACAAAAAGAATCCAAAGAGGTGGCCGAAAGAGAGGTCAATTTCGGGAGGAGAGGTGTCCAGATACCCTCCTCTTGAAAGAGTTCAAGTCGTAGGCAGGAGGAGATACAGAAGAAGGAAGATTGTTCTAGAGTTTATCAGCGTGAGGGATGAAAGAGTGAAGATGCTGGTTAACTCTTGCATAAGGGGTTTGGACAGTATAGGGATGAACATGAGTAGAAAGTCGCGTGCAGCGGGGCCGCGGGAGGGGGGGAGGCATGTAGTTAGCAAGTTAAGAAGAGCAGTCACCATGCAAATATCGATAGAAGATAGAAAGAGAGGCAACATGGCGGCGGAAATTAAGAGGTAGAAGACTATCAGTAAGAGGAGGAGAGCTGATGAGACGAAGAGCCTTAGACTCCACTATGTCCAAGAGAGCTGTGTGAGTGGAGCCCCCTACACGTGAGATGCATACTCCATACGAGGGCGGACAATGCCCCTGTATATGGATAGCAACTGTGCTGGGGAGAAGAACTGGCGGAGACGATACAGAACGCCCAACCTCGAGGAAGCTGATTTAGTGAGACGAGATGTGAAGTTTCCAGTTAAGATTTTGAGTTAAGGATAGACCGAGGATGTTTAGTGTTGAAGAAGGTGACAGCTGAGTGTTGTCGAAGAATAGGGGATAGGTGTTTGGAAGATTGTGTCGAGTTGATAGGTGGAGAAATTGGGTTTTTGAGGGATTGAAGGACACAAGGTTCCTTTTACCCAACTCGGAAATGATAGTAAGGTCTAAGGTTAAGGGTTCTGCAGCCTCCAGCCTGGAGTCATGTAATTCCTGTTGAGAGGGTCTTCTGTTGAAAGAAGTTGAATAATGCAGAGTGGAGTCATCAGCGTATGAGTGGATAGGACAGTTTGTTATGGAAAGATCATTGATGAATAACAGGAAGAGAGTGGGTGATAGAACAGAGCCCTGTGGAACACCACTGTTAATAGGTTTATGAGAAGAACAGTGACCGTCTACCACAGCAGAGATAGAACGGCCGGAAAGGAAACTGGGGATAAAGGAACAGAGAGAAGGATAGAATCCGAAACAGGGCAGTTTAGAAAGCAACGACTTGTGCCAGACTCTATCAAAGGCTTTCGATATGTCTAGTGCAACTGAGAAAGTTTCACCGAAACAGCTAAGAGAGGATGACCAAGAATCAGTTAAGAGAGCAAGAAGATCGCCAGTAGAACGCCCCTTGCGGAACCCATACTGGCGATCAGATAGAAGGTTAGAAGTGGAAAGGTGCTTTTGAATTTTCCAGTTAAGGATTGATTCAAAAGCTTTAGATAGACAGGAAAGTAAAGCTATAGTCCGGTAGTTTGAGGGATTGGAACGGTCACCCTTCTTAGGCACAGGCTGTACGAAGGCGTACTTCCAGCAGGAAGGAAAGGTAGATGTTGATAGGCAGAGGCGAAAGAGTTTGACCAGGCAGGGTGTCAACACGGAAGCACAGTTTTTAAGGACAATAGGAGGCACTCCATCAGGTCCATAAGCCTTCTGAGAGTTGAGGCCAGAGAGGGCATAGAAAACATCATTAGGAAGAATCTTAATAACAAGCATAAAGGAGTCGGAGGGGGGATGAGTAAGAGGAATATGCCCAGAATCGTCCAGAGTGGAGTTGTTACAGAAAGTTTGAGCGAAGAGTTCAACCTTAGAGATAGAAGAGACGGCAGTGCTGCTGTCTGGGTTAAGAAGAGGCGGAAAAGAGGAAGAAGTGAAATTGGAGGAGATATTTTTGGCTAAGTGCCAGAAGTCTCTGGAAGAATTAGAGAGAGCAAGGTGTTGACATTTGCTATGGATAAAGGAGTTTTTGGTAAATAACGGTTTCCGTCAAATATCAGTGGTTATTACTTTTTCGTCTCCCATTCGATAAGTAACAGCGAATGAAAGAAATATCCCGAGGAGTACATGGAACATTTCAAAATTTACTAATAAAAAATATCATCGTCGTGGGAAATGTTGAAACGAACGAATTTCAGTGATGTCCTTACATAATCAGTGTAGGCAGCATATGCATGGTTAGGGGACCGAGAAGATGCTTGGGAACCAATCCTGACGAGTATACCCAGAAGTAATTTTTTGGATGTTATAGTATCAGATGTGACGAAACATATGATAAAATGACTGAAAGCTATTGTATTCTGGGGGTTTAAAAATTAAATGTCCAGTTATTTAAAGGTCATCAGGTGGATCTCACGCCGGCCTCGCGTAGGGAAATGATTATTGTATTATGCCTTTATTTTTATTTTTTTTACTACGGCGTTTTGAAAGATTCATCAATAATAATTTCTACCAAACTACATGAAATTACTAACCTCTTTGTTCTTTTACTACAACATTAGTCACACTCCCTTCCAATTCTCACCACCACAAAATACTCAAATTTTCGATTCGCCTCCTCTCTCACAATAAAATAATCATATTTCCTTTCATTCTTATCACATGCCACTCTACTTCCTTATCCCTTTATTACTCCTAGCCACCCATCCATATGTTTCGACCAAAACAAATAACCTCACCTTTTCCTCCTTTCCACAAACACCACCGCTAATAAAAAAAACTTTTACCTCATCCATTCTCCTTCACAACAAACACCGATAACCATTCTCCCCTTCATGTTTTTTCCACTCCACCAACACCTATAACAACTACCTCACGCTCTCTTTTTCCCAGTTGAACGCGGGCCTGTGTCTGGCGGCGCAGAAGCTCTTGCTTGACATGCGAGAGGGCGTGAAGCACGATGTGATGGCTGGACACAAGCGGAACCTACGGGGCGCAGTGTGTCTGCTGCCGCTGGAGGGCGTCTCATGGTTCCTCTGCGTCGTGGCTTTAGAGGACCATCAAAGCCTCGCCCTCGACTGTGCCGCCGCCCTCGTCAGTGCTTCTCTGGTGAGTGGTCTAGAGTGCAAGGTGTTGTGTTCAAGGGTGTGGTGGTGGGCACTTATATGTATCAACGTGTGTGTGTGTGTGTGTGTGTGTGTGTGTGTGTGTGTGTGTGAAATTCACCTACCCATGGCCTGATCACGAGTTGGGCTCGTCATCGCCAGCAAATACCCTTCCGACCCGAGAAAGCTCATTATAGTCTACGTATCTTTAGGTATTGCCGGTGTAGTGTCGTCTGCCATCCCCGTGTCGTGAGACATCCCATCTTGAACTTTACATCGCGGAACCCGATCTTTACTATCACAGAGTAATTAAATGAAGCATCTGAGTGTAAAAAAGTACCAAGGAAGGCCGAAAAGCGATGCAAAGCGGAACAGGTCACAAGAAGAAGAGTAATTGTTGAGATCCTAGTTATATACATCCTTACATCATCATTTGCTATTATAATAATATAAATAAACTTGGGTGGGACAGATCCTAACAAGCAGTCGACAAAAGACACAGTACCGTGTCGAAATTCACCCACCCTGTGTATGTATTCAGGACGGGATGTCTCACGATACGAGGATGTGTAACGACACCACACCGGGACCTTCACAGAACATACACCCCATCCCCCTTGTTCAAGAGGGGACAGTAACCGTTCCTTTGTCAATGGAAAAATCCCGGGCCTGAGCAGTACTCGAACATCCACCAGCCATACTGTGAAGTCTGGTAGCGCAGAGTTCTACCACCGAGCTCCCGAGGCGGTGTGTAAATCACCTCTTGGTCTGCTGCAGGTCTCTCTCGAGACAGCCAGCCGATGTGTGTGTGTGTGTGTGTGGGTGTGTGTGTGTGTGTGTGTGTGTTTAATAGAGAAATATATATATATATATATATATATATATATATATATATATATATATATATATATATATATATATATAAATTGTGATACACACGAGGCGAACTAAAGTTATGCGATCCCGTCTTTCAGGCCGAGTTAATTACGTTATATCTGGATGAGTAGCGCAGTGCATTCACCCACCCTGAGCTGTATCTTTTTTTTTTTTTTTCTTTTTTCCCGAATAATTATTTTCTTCATTTGATGTATCAAATCCTAGGAATGGGACTGCACTGGACAGGACAGGGCAGAACAAGACTGCAACAACCTTTGTTCCCCGACCTGCTTGCTATGTGTGGCGTCCATGTAAAGCAACGAGACGGGAGTATTGGAGGTTGAGCGATGTCGAAGTCGTGTGCTGCGGCTAGCAACACACATCTCTAGTCCCTTACTCAAGCCAAGATGGGCGGCCTTTCCTGGCTCGGAGAGGTCGGTCGACTAGTCTGCGTGACCATGAGTCAAGTGGCCACCACTGTGTCAGGTGGTGGCTGCGAATACCTTCCTGGGGCTGGATTCATCGACCATACAAGCCACGCCTGCGGTATCTCTCACATTTACCGGGGCGCTAACCACGGCTGTGGTATCTTCCAAACACGGCATTCATGAACGCAATGTAAACGCCGTGTTAACTTTTACCCTAGCAACGCACTGTTGTGCTCGGTATAGCCAATCACGTGCGAGCTTTGACCAGTGGTTCTTAACCTTTTTCAGTGCCCGTACCCCTTGATATCTCAGGAAACTTTCTCGTACCCCCATCCAATATAAATACAATACAAACATATGAAAAGGATTGGTGATACAAACCTTGCTAAGAAATTGTTAAATGTATTCAGTTACTGAACAAAAGTACTTTTTTACTTCAAATGAAAAGTGTCAATTAGTAGGATACAATGAATGCACATTATAACAGTAATTATGAGTAATACTACATAGTGCACACCAACACATTTTTAGTGGTACTTTTGCTGTTGTTTCTCATTAATGATGATGTTCAAACGAGGTTCTTGCTTTGAAAGTGCCAGACGCATGTCATCACTTGCATCCAAACGGTTTCTGGCTTTTGTCTTGATGTGTTGGAGCGTTGAAAAACCTGCCTCGCATAAGTATGTAGTTGCAAATGGCACGAAGACCTCCAAAGCTCTCCCTGCAAACTGTGAGAATGTTATGAGTTGTGCACACCAAAACATATCCAGTTGCATTTTTTCAAACTCCATTCGGATTCTGTCATTGGTCTGCATCTCCACAAGATCATCTTTCATCATATCATTATCATCCATGGAATCAAGGTTGAAAATAAATGGATCCCGTATCCATCTTTGTGCCACATAAACTTTTATTAGGTGAAAATACTCTTGGAAGGACTGAATCAGTTCTTGCAAATGTTCTTTTACTTCATTCACGATGGGCAGCTCTTCTTCAGCACTAGCAGCCTCCTCAAGAGAAGGGGAGTTAGCAAAATTTCCACTTTCAATGCGCTTTATCCACATTGGAAGCTTCTTGGTGAGGGCAGATAACTTTTCTCTGGCGGTTATCATATTCATCCCTGTTCCTTGCACAGAGACATTCAGTTCATCGAGGTGCGTGAATACATCTCCCAGATATGCCAGAGACAAAATGAACTTCCTGTGTTCAAAATGGTCAGCAATTTCACTGCCTTGATTTCTAAGAAACTGCATAATTTTTTTTCATGAAGTTCAAAGACACATGTAAGTACCCTGCCACGGGAAAGCCACCTCACTTCTGTGTGGTAAAGAAGAACACTGCATGTGCTCAGCTCCAATTTCTTCACGAAAAGATGCAAAAAGACGGCGATTCACTACCCGTCCTCTGATGAAATTTACAACACGCACAACAACTGATAAAAGTCTTCATTTTTTTCTTGCAGTGTCTTTGTAGCAAGTGCATGACGATGCAACACACAGTGAGTGACAGTTACATGGGGAACCTCTTCTTTCACCACGGTAGCAAGGCCTGATTTATTTCCAAGCCTGACAGGGACTCCATCAGTGCCAATTGACACACACCTGTTGAGAGTCATTCCATGTTCCAAGAAAAACTCTTTCCCAAGATTGAACACATCGATTGCTTTTGCAGTACTTTTCAGAGGTTTACAAAAGAATTCTTCCACCACCTTCACATACCGAACAAATGCCATCAACTGATTGCTAAAATTAACGTCAGTTGACTCATCCAGCTGAATACTCACTTTGACAGGACTACCTTTCAGGTCTGTTATCACCTGCTGCAAGATATCTCGACTCATATCATTAATCCTTGAATGGATGATGTCATTTGACAGAGGTACCTGTTTAAGCTTCTTTTTAGCTTCTTTTCCTAACACTATTTTTGCTATTTCTAATGCACAGGATTTAACAAGCTCCTCTGCAATAGTGTGAGCTTTTTCTTCTTTGCACGCAAAAGGGCAACTTCAAAAAATGTTTGCAACTAAGGTTTCTCAACTGGCACAAAACCAAGATTTGACAGGGTACCACTACGATCAAATAAAAAATATATAGAACTTTAGCAAACGTAAGAAAATCGATTACAGCATTAAATTTAAAAAAAGTAATTGAGACAGTTATAGTAAGAGAAAAAATAGCAAAATATATGTTTTATTTTCGCATGGTAAATATACAGCACCATTGCACTGGCTATCATGTCTCGTACCCCCAGGTTTAAGGTTTCGTACCCCTTGGGGGTACAGGTACCCCAGGTTAAGAACCACTGGTAAAGACTGCTCGCCACGGCCCTAGCAAGTGAAGCCGGCCGGCGGCCGTGGGTGTGCCCATGCAGTTCATCCAACACCGACGACTTCACACACCTCACTTCCACCCTGTTTCCTGACTTCAAAAATCATTTTTAAGAAAAGCTGAGACCACCATCATCTTCCTGGGAAAATTCTGCATCACACGAGCATAAAATTGTAACAATAATGTAAAAATACACATGAAAATCAGAGTTAAATGAATAGGGAGTACACATTTTCCTGCACTTATTTCCATTCAAATCCTTAGTACTCAGCTGGTTTTCGTCATATTACTTTAATAAGCCCAGATCTTAAATCTGCATGCTTTTCTGCTCCTGATGGTAAAAATAAACATATTTGCTTCTGATGGTAAAAATACACATAGGGTCAAAATCGCCTCTGAACATAAGCCGTGGTAGTGTTTACGCGCTTACCACGCCTGCGGTAACTCATTTAACGGGTGCTCGGAGCCGCGGTAACTTTTGGCCTTACCACGGGTGCGTTAATTAACCTGGCCCACGACATTATGGACTCGCTCACCACTAGTATATGTCGTCGTCGATATCCATTTTTTTTTTTTTTTACAGAAAGGAAGACAGCTCAAGGGCAAAAATCAAAACCAACAACAGAAAAAGACCGCTAAACGCTGTTCCGGCAGAGGAAAAAAGAACGCGAGGTCAAAAGAGAGGCCAATTCCGGGTGGAGAGGTGTCTTGAAATTCTCCTCTTTATAGATGAGGCAGGGAGAGATATTGACGAAGAAAGGCTATTCCAAAGCTTACCAGCGAATGGGATATAATAATGTGGAAGCCGGTTAACTCGTTCATAAGGGATTTGGATAGAATAGAGATGAGCAAGAGTAGAGTCGTGTGCAGCGGGACCGCAGGAGGGGGGGGCGGAGGCATGCACTTAGCAAGTTCAGAAGAGCAGTCAGCATTAAGGAATCGATAGAAGATAGAAAAAGATTCAACACTGCGGCGGAATTTAAGAGGTAAAAGATTGCTAGTAAGTGGGGTGAAGTTTATGAGACGAAGTGTCTTTGATTCCACTCTTAAGCAGAGCTGTGTGTGTGAAGTTCCAACAAACATGGGATGCATACTCCATACGAAGGCGGACAAGGCCCCTGTATATGGACAGCATCTGTGGGGGAAGGTGAAAGAACAGGGGACGGTACCGAACACCTACTCTCGAGGAAGCCGATTTAGCATGACATGACATATGAAGTTTCCAATCAAGATTTTGAATTAAGGATAGGCTGATAATAGTTATTGTAGAAAAAAAGTAACAGCTGTGTGTTATCGAAGAATAGGGTACAGGTATTTTGAAGATTATGTCGAGTTAGCAGGTGGAGAAATTGAGTTCTGAGGCAGTGAAGGACACCAAGTCTCTCCTTCCCATTCGGAAATGATAGTAAGATCTTATAATAGGCATTCTGCGACATCTAGCCTGGAATCATGTAATTCCTGTTGGAGGGTCTTCTGTCAAAAGATGTTGAGTAACACAAAGTAGAGTCATCAGCATAATAGTAGAAGAGACAGTTTGTTTTGGAAAGAGGGTCATTATGAATAACAGAAAAGGAATATGGGATAGAACAGAACCCTGCGGTACTTTTAAAAGGTTTAGGGGAAGAACTGCGACCGTCTAGCACATCAGAGGCAGATCGAGCGGAAAGGAAACTGGAGATAAAAGTACAGAGAGAGGAATATAATTCGAAGGAGGGTCTTTTAAAAATCAAAGATTTGTGCCAGACTATTTCAATAGCTTTCGAGCTGTATAAGGCAACATCAGATGTTTCAGAGGTTGACAAGGAGTCAGTTAGGAAGGCAGAGATCGCCAGTAGAACGTACCTTGCGGACCCCATACCGGTGAGCAGATAGAAGGTCAGAGGTTGATAGATGCTTAAAAACAATTTCAGTTAAAATTTCAATCAAACGCTTGGAAAAGACAGGATAATAAAGCTATAGTGCGGTAGTTTAAGGGATTGGAACGATCACTCTTCTTAGGCACAGGGTGTATGTAGGCGTACTTACAGCAGGAAGGAAAGGCAGATGTTGAAATACTGAGACGAAAACGTCTGACCTATTAGGGTGTCAGCACAGAAACACAGTTTTTAAGGACTATAGGAGGTACTCACATCGGGTCTATAATCGTTCTGAGGATTGAGACCAGAGAGGACATAGAAAACATCGCTTTTAATAATTGAATAACAGGCATTGCTGAATCAGAGGGGGGATGAAGTGGAAGAATATGCCCTAAATCGTCCAGATGGGAATTTATAGAGAAGCTTTAAGATTTTAACCTTAGAGACAGGTGTGACAACTGTGCTGCCATCGACACTAAGGAGAGGTTGGGGAGAGGATATAAAATTGTTAGGTATATTTTTATCTAAGTACCAGAAGTCTCTAGAAGAAATAGAGAAAGCAAGGTTTTAACACTTTCTATTGGTGAAATATTTTTTATTAAGTCGGAAAAATATATATGGCACGATCCCGGGCAGGAAGGTAAAGAACATGATTAGCCGGAGTGCAAAGGATCAGGTACTTTATTTGAGCTGCCTCTTAATCTTTTAAAGCACAGTAACAAGCGTGATTGAACCAAGGCTTTTTAGAATTAGGAGTAGAGAAAGAACGTGGAATATATGCAACCATTCCAAAAACAATCACTTCAGTAATGCGCTGGGCACACACACAGGAGTTTCTCTTGGAAGCAGTAATCATTCCACGGGAAATCGGAAAAGTACACCCTGTATTCGTCCCACAGAAAAAAGACGCCTAAGTCATTCTCACACCTAGACTTGCTTAAGGGAGTGTCATTTAAGGAATTATTTTGTGAGGGGTTATTCTTGCCTACACGAAGAATTCTACATTTCCGACATTGAATTCCACCTGCCTCTTCCCTGCCCAATCATACAATTTGTCTAGCTTATCTTGGAGAACACTAGCGTACTGATCTGACTTAATTACTTTACAGTTCTGTGTATCATCTGTAAACTTGCTGACAACACTAGTAATTTACGTGTCCAAATCATTGATATAAATGATAAAAAGCAGTGGACTCAATACCGACCCATGTGGAACCCCACTCGTATTACAGCCCCAGTCAGAGTTTTTGCCATTGATTTGCACTATCTGCTTTCTATTGTTAATGCACGCCCTGATCCTGTTCAAGACGTTCCCATCTACGCCATGAGCCTTTAATTTTAGTTATAGGCTGGGGTGAGTCACTGTTCAACCCTTTACTTAAATCAAGATACAGTGTACCATAGTTTTCATTTCTATGTACCGCCTCGATTACTTTAGTATACGTTGAAGGACAACCGGCTGGTGAGGCATGACCTACCCTTCGTGAACTTCTGCTGCTAGTCCTGCATTAAGCTATGTCTCTATAAATGGTTTTGAATGCTCCTGGCTGTTAATGACTCCAGCATTTTGCCTACAACTGATGTTAAGCTAATTGGACGATAATTAGAGGTGACAAATTTGTCTCCCTTTTTTTTTATAAATCGGCGTCACATTAACCACTTTTCATAGGCTGGTTACAAAACCACAATTTACTGACATCTTAAAAATATCGGTTTGTAGGCCACTGATGACCTTTCAATCGATCAGAATCCGTGGAAATATTTCGTCGATTTGTTATTTTTCTTCAACCTACCAGTCTTATCCTCGAATACCTGCCTAGTGATGATAACATCCCTTCACTTATCGTTATCTTCGCCCTCAAATAGCTGAACTCTCTCCGGAATGGTTCTTATTTTTGTTTGTTTGTTTGCAAACTGACAGGAAGTAGTCGTTCAGCATTGAACTCGTCTTCGCCATTCTCCCTGTGTTTGTTTTCAACCATCCATTTCTCTCCCTTATTTTCGTTCTATACATTTTAAAGAGCTCCTTGGGATCGTTCTTAGCTTGTTAGCTACCTAATCTTATAATTCCTTTTTGCTTGGCGGGTGTTCTTCATCGATCTGCCTGTGGGGGACTACAAATTCCCTCAGGGAGGACTTCCCTTCTGGCTGCCGACCTGAGAGATGTCTTGATAACTCCTCGAACCTCTTTCTTCTCAATTTCTGCAACATTCGCGGTCTTCGTTCTATTTTTTATTCTGTGGCACATCATCTCTTCTCCTCTAAACCTCACCTTCTCTTCCTTACCGAAACACAGGTTTCTGAGGCTACTGACAGCAATCTCTACTCTGTTCCCTCCTACTATCTCTATCCTCAATTTCAATCCAAAGCTGGATGTTGCGCCTACGTGCGCAACGACATCACTTGCTCTCGTGCCCACGACCTTGACTCTTCTGAATTTTCCAACATCTGGCTAAGACTTCATTGTCATTCTATTACTAAATACATCTGTACTGTTTATCTCTCACCTAACTCTACTAACTATGTAAAATTCTTTTTACTACTTGAAGTCCAAAGTGGAGCACATCTTGACCCACTCTCCCTTCGCTAAAATCTCCATCCTAGGAGATTTCAATGTTCACCACCAGCTTTGGCTTTCATTCTCTTTCACTGACCATCCTGGTGAACAAGCCTACAAGTTTGCTATCCTCAACGACCTAGAGCAGTTGGTCCAGCACCCTACACGTATTCCCGACCGTCTTGGAGACCGGCCCAACATTATAGACCTCTTCCTTACCTCAAACCCTTCTGCTTATTCTGTCAAACTGTTCTCTCCGTTGGGCTCCTCCGATCACAATCTTATTTCTGCATCCTGTCCTATCGCTCCTGTACACCCTCTGGACCCACCGAAGAGGCGATGCTTCTGGCATTTTGCTTCAGCTCGGTGGGACGACCTGACTATGTACTTTTCCGATTTCCCGTAGAATGATTATTGCTTCCAGGATAGAGACCCCTCTGTGTGTGCTCAGCGCATCACAGAGGTGATTGTCTCTGGAATGGAGGCATACTTTCCTCGATTTTTCTCTACTCCTCACGCTAAAAAGCCTTGGTTTAATCACGCTTGTTCTCGTGCTGTCAATGATAGAGAGGAAGCTCACAAAAGGTAACAGAGCATTAAAAATAATGCTAATTATGAACTTTACATTTCTGCCCGGAATCGTGCCAAATCTATTCTCCGAATAACCAAAAACTCTTTCATTAATAGAAAATGCCAAAACCTTGCTTTCTCTAACTCTTCCCGTGACTTCTGGCATTTAGCCAAAATCATTTCCTCCAACTTCATTTCTTCATCTTTCCCTCCACTCCTCAGTCCTGACGGCAACACTGCCGTCTCATCTATCTCTAAGACTGAACTCTTCTCTCAAACTTTTTCTAAAAACTCCACTCTGGACGATTCTGGGCATATTCCTCCTACTCATCCCCCCTCTGACTCCTTTATGCCTGTTATAAAGATTCTTCAAAATGATGTTTTCTATGCCCTCTCTGGCCTCAATCCTCAGAAGGCTTATGGACCTGATGGAGTGCCTCCTATTGTCCTTAAAAACTGTGCCTCAGTGCTGTCACCCTACCTGGTCAAACTCTTTCGCCTCTGCCTGTCAACATCTACCTTTCCTTCCTGCTGGAAGTATGCCTTCATACAGCCTGTGCCCAAGACGGGTGACCGTTCCAATCCCTTAAACTACCGTCCTATAGTTTTACTTTCTTGTCTATCTAAAGCTTTTGAATCAATCCTTAACCGGAAGATTCAAAAGCACCTTTCCACTTCTGACCTTCTATCTGATTGCCAGTATGGGTTCCACAAGGGGCGTTCTACTGGCGATCTCCTAGCCTTCTTAACTGACTCTTGGTCATCCTCTCTTAGCCGTTTCGGTGAAACCTTTGCTATTGCGCTGGACATATCAAAAGCTTTTGATAGGGTCTGGCACAAATCTTTGCTTTCCAAACTACCCTCCTACGGTTTCTATCCTTCTCTTTGTACCTTTATCTCCAGTTTCCTTTCTGACCGTTCTATTTCTGCTGTGGTAGACGGTCACTGTTCTTCCCCTAAACCTATTAGCAGTGGTGTCCCACAGGGTTCTGTCCTATCTCCCACTCTCTGTTGTTCATTGATGATCTTCTTTCCAAAACGAACTGTCCTATCCATTCCTACGCCGATGATTCCACTCTGCATTACTCAACTTCTTTTAATAGAAGACCCACCCTACAGGAACTTAACGACTCAAGGCTGGAGGCTGCAGAACGCTTAGCCTCAGACCTTACTATTATTTCCGATTGGGGCAAAAGGAACCTGGTGTCTTTCAACGCCTCAAAAACACAGTTTCTCTCACCTATCCACTCGACACAATCTTCCAAACAACTATCCCCTATTCTTTGACAACACCCAGCTATCACCTTCCTCAACACTAAACATCCTCGGTCTCTCCTTATCTCAAAATCTCAACTGGAAACTTCATATCTCATCTCTTACTAAATCAACTTCCTCGAGGCTGAGCGTTCTGTACCATCTCCGCCAGTTCTTCTCCCCCGCACAGTTGCTGTCCATTTACAGGGGCCTTGTCCGCCCTCGTATGGAGCATGCATCTCATGTGTGGGGGGGCTCCACTCACCCAGCTCTCCTTGACAGAGTGGAATCAAAGGCTCTCCGTCTCATCAGCTCCTCTCCTCCGTCGCCATGTTGCCTCTCTTTCTATCTTCTATCGATATTTTCATGCTGACTGCTCTTCTGAACTAGCTAACTGCATGCCTCCCCCCCTCCTGCGGCCCCGCTGCACAAGACTTGCTACTCATGCTCATCCCTATACTGTCCAAAGCCCTTATGCAAGAGTTAACCAGCATCTTCACTCTTTCATCCCTCACGCTGGTAAACTCTGGAACAATCTTCCTTCATCTGTATTTCCTCCTGCCTATGACTTGAACTCTTTCAAGAAGAGGGTATCAGGACACCTCTCCTCCCGAAATTGACCTCTGATTTCGAACACTCCTTTAACCTCTGTTCTGGAGCAGTAAGTAGCGGGCCTTTTTTTTTTTTTTCATTACGCTCTTGCATTGTCTTCATTGCTGTAAAAAAAAATTATATATATATATATTTATATATATATATATATATATATATATATATATATATATATATATATATATATATATATATATATATACACACACACACACACACACACACACACACACACACACACACACAGAAGAGAGAGAGAGAGAGAGAGAGAGAGAGAGAGAGAGAGAGAGAGAGAGTCACCACAACGACCACCACGACTTCATAATTCCTCACCGAACACAATATTGCTGTCATTTGTCTCGCAACATTTGCTTTATTCACTTTTTTTGTAACACTCCCCCCTCCTACCCCCCACCCACCCCTACACACACACATACGACAGTATAACTGTAGGAGTTACGCCGGGGCACCGTTTTGTGTAGGAGATACGATGGTTACTCAGTTATTGTGTAGGAAATGTGCTGGATACATATTTTTGTGTAGGATATATGACGGACTATGTCAAAGAAATGTGGCAGTACTCCAGTTTTGTGGATGTGTAGAAAATATGACTACGCCCCCTCCTTGTCAGCGTCAACCTTTCCGTCGTAAACAAGGTGCAAAAGGGGTGCAGGGTGGGGGGGTGAATGGCTGAAACGATATTCACTACACCATGGAGCAATGTGTGTGTGTGTGTGTGTGTGTGTGTGTGTATACCGTGAAGTGCAATGTGTACTGCGTACTGTCACTGTATCAACGGTGTATGTTGAATAAAACGATGTTCTCAAAAAATGTTGAAATGGTATCTTTTGATGGCAAGTGAAAAAAATATATATAACTTTTGATTGGAATGGAGTATTTTATCCTTACCAGATGTTACCACCGACTACGTCTTTGTGGCCAAAAAGCTTGAACTATTTTTGTTCTTTTATCGTAAATTTCCTGGGTTCCTCTGGGACTTGTAACAATTACATTTCATTACAATAAGTGATACTTTTGTTAATGAAAATGTAGTTGATCTTTCTCGTAGCTTTATATATTGGCAAACGAGAGCCAATTAATGACCATTTGAAGCTTATCCTAATTGAAAATGTTTCTTGCATGAAAGCCCTGCAAAATTGTATTGAAATGGACTTAAAAATATATACATATATTTATATTACATATGCTGAGTACCTGCTTTGGGTTTATCAGTCTCACTTTCGACAAAATTCATCAAAAACGAAAGGGCATTAAGCTCGACAGGGACCGTAGCATCCATTGTCTGATCTCCGTAGGGGTTACTGGCCTACTCCTGGCCATTAACGTCTTCACCTTTGACCTGCTTACCCTCCTGGCAGGGGCAGGCGCCTACCCAAGGTCCACCCTTGGTCCACTGCACACAACAACTAGCTGTCCGTTGAGGGCGTTGTATAATATGCTGGGAGCGGAAGCCAGTGACCTCACGGAGACCCACACACCTGATCGTCCTAGTGTTGATGTGGTTCGGTCGAGTTGCTTAACGCCCTAAAAGGCTTTTCGATAAATTTCGTCAAAGGCGAGACTGATACACCCAAAGCAGGTACTCAGCAAATATTGTAATATTAAAAAAAAATCCAATTCTGCTTGATTTTGCAGGGCTTTCATGCAAGAAAGATCCTTAATGAGGATAAGCTTTTAATGGTCTTATATTTATCTTGTTTACCAATATATAAAACTGGAGTAGGTAGGGAAGCACACCTACCGAACGGGCGCAAGCCACCCCGGTGAGGTATATGGGAGGTGAGAAGGGAGCCAGCCTCCAAAGACCCCTTCCCATGTCCTCACTAACCGTTTCCTCTATTGTCTCACCGGAGAGTAGTTCAGCATGCTCTCTAAAATACATGGATCCTCTCTTTATCCACACCACACTGTTATCTTCACATAACATATACACCTTTTTCCAAAATTCAAAAATTCAAATGGCTCAATTAGTTAATGCTCGGAGCTCCCCGCCTGGGGGGACCACAAATTTCCCCAGGAGGACTCCTTCACAAGGACCCGAGAGGTGTGTCTTGATAACCTCGAACCTCTTTCTTCTCACTTCTGCAACATTCGCGGTCTTCGCTCTAATTTTCATTCTGTTGAACATCATCTCTCCTCCTCTAACCTCACCTCTTCCTTACCGAACACAGGTTTCTGAGGCTACTGACAGCAACTTTACTCTGTTCTCCACTATCTCTATCCTAAATTTCCAATCCAAAGTTGATGTTGCGCTCATGTGCGCAACGCCCTGACATCACTTGCCTGCTGTGCTCACGAGACCTTGACTCTTCTGAATTTTCCACTATCTGGTTAAGATCACTGTCATTCTATTACTAAATACATCTGTGCTGTTTATCTCACCCAATCCCCACCAACTATGTAAAATTCTTGACTATTTGAATTCTAAAGGGAGCACATCTTGACCCACGCTGAAATCTCCATCCTAGGAGATTTGGCAATGTTCACCACCAGCTTTGGCTTTCATCCCCTCTTCATCAGCTGACCATCCTGGTGAACAAGCTACACCCTTAAGTTATCCTCAACGACCCAGAGCAGCTGGTCCAGCAATCTACACGTATTCCTGGACTGTCTGGAGAGATCGGCCCAACATTCGTAACTTTCCTTAATTAAACCTTCTGCTTATTCTGTCAAACTGTTCTCCGTTGGGCCTCCGATCAAAGGTTCATTTCTGCATCCTGTCCTATCGCCCTGTACAACTGACTCCACTTCGAAGAGGCGATGCTTCTCATATTTTGCTCGCCTGGTGGGACGACCCGAGGATGTACTTTTCCGATTTCCTGTGAACGACGGCTGCTTCCAGGATAGAGACCTCTGTGCTC
>NC_066544.1:127867-197867 GCF_024679095.1 Eriocheir sinensis
ATCCAGGTACGGTACGGGCATGAAATGCCTTAAGGGAAAAAATGTTGAGGCAGGGAGTGTCCATCAAATGTAAGAAAAGTTGGATAACCATGGATGTGGAAATGGAACATTCCGACCTTGGCTCATACACTGTAAACTACAAATAGGCAAATACAAACAGGTGTACACACACACACACACACACACACACACACACACACACACACACACACACACACACGTACCATGCCGTGCCTCACCAACAAATATTGGCCTAGCTTACATACTATTGTGGCATCAATAATACTCCAGTGTGTGTGGTACAATCTCCCCATCTTGTTCAGCCTTTCAAATACTTTATAATGATGAACTTCTCCCAGTGTGCCTTAACCTATTCTTTGCCACACTAACCCTTTTCATCACACCACAATCTTTCCCCTGAAGAGATTAATGCATATGTGCACTATTTTTTTTTTTAAGGCAAAATAATGAGTTTGCCATTCCATGGCCTAAATTCCACCTCCCCATATAATTTTCAAGATATGCCTCAATCCCCCTTCCAGTTGACACTTCAATTCTCCATTGAAAGGGGAGTTCACCCCTTGTTGATAACCCTGCTCCATTCACTCTAAGCAGGTTTTTTTCTTACATTACATGAAATGATTATGGAAATGTTTGCCTAGTTATACTTAGTAAAGTAACATTTTCGAAGCTTTTGTCTGAAACTTATCTTTTATTTTCGCCAGCATGCTGGTTGGCTGGGCTATATGTAAGAGTCCTGCAGGGGGTGTGATGTCGGGGACAGGGGTAGTTCCAATGAACTGAGGTGGGTGCCGACAAAGGAGACTGTATTAGAGGAGATATGGTATGTAGTAATTCCTCGGTCGTGCGGAAGTAACGCCATCTATTGGGGCCCACCAAAAACGTCATTTTTCAGGGGTAGTTTTACTATTTTTAGAGTACCTGCCAAGGCACCCTATCCAGTTTTTTTTACTTGTTCTTTTCATTATTGTAAAATGATTTACTAATGGGGTAAAGACAAATATATTTATTCTTATGTTTTATTAGGTATTATCTTCACTGTATCAATTTGTTATTTTAGGAAAAAATAAGGTGTAGAAAGCATTTTCTACGTATATATATATATATATATATATATATATATATATATATATATATATATATATATATATATATATATATATATATATATGAGAAGATGGCGCCACTATAAACACTTGCCTGCGCCATGACGGGCTGGGGCCGAATACCATCCAGGCCCCTCAAGCAAGCCTACCGGCGCAATAGGCGGATACGTAATATATATATATATATATATATATATATATATATATATATCTATATATATATATATATATATATATATATATATATATATATATATATATATATATATATATATGTGTGTGTGTGTGTGTGTGTGTGTAGCTAACATATCCAGTGCTTTAAATGCAAGTAAAACATACAACATTATATGCATGCTAGATTACTACAGTGCCTTTGCAACATGCTCTTAGCTGAGTAAAAATATCATACTAACTGTACAAGTGCCAGATAATGGCAAGCATTGCATACTGTTTGGCAGGGCAGAGAACAAAAGCTTCTAAGCATTTCAACTGAAATAAACAATGGCAGACACTCAAAGGTTGTTAACTGAACATGATCTGATTTATAACAGGCAAAACCAACAATGGTGCGTTATATGCAATAAACACTGTATAAAAATGTTGCAAGGCACATCAATATAAGAGCAAAGCATCATAAAACATGCTGAAATACATGATGGAGGATATCAAAAAGGTAACTTGGTGTTCCTGGGAGACAGCTGAGCCTGTAAGTGAAAATGGGATGTAGGACACGGTATGATCTCACAAGCTTTGGCCTTGGTGTCAGTGTCATTAAGATATTAAGCTCAGTAGGCACAACTATGCAGTGGAGTCACATATGATGAAAGCAAATGAGACAAAATAAGGCAACTCATAGTGTAAGAAAATAGCATGAAAGTTATGTTGCAGTATGTGACATACCAAATTACAGGGCAGAGAATGATAGCTATTTCATAAGCTACATCAGTAAACGTGTAGCATTAATTGCAGGAAGCACACATTAAAGTTAGATGTAATAAAATCATTTGATATGAAGCTCCTTGGACTGGCCAATCAAAGAAAAACACTCTCTGTCCCCCCCCCCCCCAAAAAAAAAAAAAACATTATATTTCACAAGGTTTACGAGGCATTAGTCAAGACTATCAACTGCCTTTATATTTTGTCAAAAAAATCATACCTATGTAATTAGGTACCGTATATCATATAAATCAGAAAAAAACATTGCATGCTGTAATACAAACAAGATTACTCCTGGACGCCACATTAATGATGCCAGACACGTGATGATAGACACTTAATGTGTGGTGAAATTACACGATGTATTTCACATCATGAAACCAAGACGAGTGTCACTGCAGCACATTATTAGGTAAGGCAGACACCAAAAGCTTGTTACCTGAACGAGATTAAATGTAACAGGCAAAATCCACAACAAAGCATTGCATATTGTTGGGTAGGGCAGAGAACGTATGCTTCCAAGGATTACACCTGGAATAAACAATGGCAGACATTCAAAGCTTGTGAGCTGAACATGACCTGATTTATAACAGGCAAAACCAACAATGTTGCATTACATGCGATATCTGGCAAGGGAGATAAATGATTCCTTGCATTATAACTGGAAAGTGGCAGACACCAAAAGCCTGTTAACTGAACAAGATCTGATTTATAACAGGCAAAACCAACAATGGTGCATTACATGCAATTGAGATTTGGCAAAGTATATGGAAAAAAATTATTGGCGTAACAAGAGTAATATTAAACAATGGCAAATCCCACAAAGTATCTCTTCTTTTGACAAAGCCTGTGCTCTTTGCTGCAGGGCTGTCAAAGTCTGTTTGCTCCAGCCAACATTTACTGAAATACCCCTGAGCCATGAGTGAAGTGTTGAAACTGAAAGCAAGTGAAATACTGTGCTTAGAAATCTATTAGCTTTTAACTTTGATAGTATAAGGACAGAGCAAACCTTCTCTCTTGTAACCCATATCTCCTACTAGGCTTAGATCTTGGCATCTTTCAGCATGTTGAACCTGACATTTGAAAAAAATCCACCCCTATTGGATCTAAAAAATTGCTGGCTCTGGGCAAAAACTGCCCAGGAGTTGTAACAGCCTGGACTTTGAGATGCCTTGCCTCCCGGCGCAGATGGCAGACTGTTTTGTGCAGCAATTTTCACTTTTCATGTCTGAAAATACATACAAAAATAGTAAAAGTAGTTACACACTGCTTTTCTTACAATTCTAAATAATAAAATATGTGCATGTAATTGCATTATTTTCATTGCTATAAGGACACTGAATCTAAGCATTGACATTATGTCTGAACGCCAGCTTCGATGGAAGGCTTCACTTAGATATCCTGACAGGAGTAATATTTTCAGGAGAGATGGTGGAGAGGATACGACTGGAGACTTGACAGATATAATGTCAAGATCTACAAGCACCAATTTTCCATATATATCTTTGATGATCAGTCCATTCTAAAACACTAAAACTCTAAAAATTCCCTGTTTCTGCAATGTTAGTCATACCCAAGCCCTGCCTGCTAAGTAACTCTTCATTTTCACAATGTTAAGCCATTAAGGCAACCGACCGAGGTGAAAAATGGAAAAATTATCGAAAATGAGAAACTTTGTCAATGATCACCCTAAAGGCATAGAGAAAACATTACAGGAAGAATTTTTACCGACCGAGTTTAAATGGACATTTAAATCGCCGTTTAAATCACCCCGCGCGCTCAGTCAAGGTCACGTGAGGCAGAAGATACCTTTAGAAAAAAAAATGTAGGAAAAATACTGTAGTATTTAGACACGAATAGTTTTCTCTCTGGTGGTGTCTGATACTTTCTCCTGTGCACGCGGGACAATACCAAAGAGACTATATACGAAGAGATAGTGGTATGTGGTAATTCCTCGGGCGTGCGGAAGTAGCGCCATCTATTGCAGCCCACCAAAATCGTCATTTTTTAGGGGTAGCTGTACTATTTTTAAAGTACCTGCCACAGCACCCTATCCAGCCTTTACTTGTTATTTTCATTATTGTAAAATGATTTACGAATGGGGTAAAGAAAAATATATTTGCTCTTATGTTTTATGAATATTATTTACACTATATCAATTTGTTATTTTAGGAAAATATAAGGTGTAGAAAGCATTTTCTAAGTATATATATATATATATATATATATATATATATATATATATATATATATATATATATATATATATATATATAGTGTGAGTGTGTGTGTGTGTGTAGCAATTATATCCAGTGCTTCAAATACAAGCAAAGCATACAACATTCTATGATTACTACAATGCCTTTGCAACATGCTCTTAGCTGAGTAAAAAAATCATACTGCCACATAATGGCAAGCAGCATTGTGCACTGTTTGGCAGGGCAGATAACAAAAGCTAAGCATTACAACTGAAATAAACAATGGCAGACACCCAAAGCTTGTTAACTGAACATGATCTGATTTATAACAAGCAAAATCTACTATGGTGTATTACATGCAATAATAACTGTATAAAAGTTGCAAGGCACATCAATATAAAAGCATCATAAAACATGCGTACATACATGATGGAGGATATCAAGAAGGTAACACATGAGTTGTCTTAAATGGAATGCAATAACTTGGAGGTCCTGGGAGACAGCTGGGCATGGAAGTAAAAATGGAATGTAGGACACAGTATGATCTCACAAGCTCTGACCTTGGCATTAGCCAGTGTCCTGAAGATATTAAGCTCAGTAGGCACACCTATGCAGTGGAGGCACATATTATGATGAAAGCAAATGAGACAGAAACCGGCAACTAATAGTGTAAGAAAATAGCAGGAAAGTTATGCTGCAGTATGTGACATACCAAATTACAGGGCAAAGAGTGATTTGTTTTTCAAGGCCTACATCAGTAAACAAGTAGCATTTATTGCAGGAACAGTAAAACAATATTTGTTTTTTAGCACACATTAAAGTTGGATGTAACAAAATCATTTGAAATGAAACTCCTTGAACTAGCCAATTCAACAAACCACTCTGTCTCCCCCCAAAAATAAGCATTATTTTTCACAAGGTTTACAAGGCATTAGTCAAGAATATCAACTGGCATTATATTTTGTCAAAAAACAAAAAAAGAAAAAAAACAAAAAACAAAAAAAAGAAAAAAAATATATATAAAAAAAGCAATAAACAAATATATATATATATATATATATATATATATATATATATATATATATATATATATATATATATATATATATATATATATATATATATATGTGATTATATCATATAAAGCAGAAAAAATCATAACATGCTATAGTACCAACAAGATTACTCCTGGATGCCACATCAATGATGCCAGCCATGTGATGAAATTATATGCTGTATTTCACATCATGAAACCCAGCCAAGTGTCACTGCAGCACATATTAGGTAAGGCAGACACCAAAAGCTTGTTAACTGAACAAGATAAATTATAACAAGCAAAATCCACAATAAAGCATTGCATACTGTTTGGCAGGGCAGAGAACAAAAGTTTCCAAGCATTACACCTGAAATAAACAATGGCAGACATCCAAAGCTTGTGAGCTGAACAAGATCTGATTTATAACAGGCAAAACCAACAATGGTGCATTACATGCAATATCTGGCAGGGCAGATAAATAATTCCTTGCATTACAATTGGAAAGAAAGTGGCAGACATCCAAAGCTTGTTAAATGAACAAGATCTGATTTATAACAGGCAAAACCAGCAATGGTGCGTTACATGCAATATCTGGCAGGGCAGATAAATAATTCCTTGCATTACTACTGGAAAGAAAGTGGCAGACATCCAAAGTTTGTTAACTGAACAAGATCTGATTTATAACAGGCAAAACCAACAATGGTGCATTATTTGCAATATTTAGCAAAGTATATGGAAAAAAATTCTTGGCATAACAAAAGCAATACCAAATAATGGCAAACATCCAAAGAGTGGTGGCATTGTGATAATTTCTGAAAACAAAATACCATCAAAATCAATTAATAAATTTATTATACCTATTAATACCAAAAACATTTGTTCAACATGCTGCAAGAAATTAGGGAGCAGACCTCACATGCAGGATAGATTTTCAGCTTCAGAGATAGGCAAAGCAGGCAATACATGATTATTATGTTGCAATAGACAATGAAAAAGCATTGATGCATTAAGCTAGAAAAAGTTCACTTGAAGAAAACATAAGCCATAAAAACCCATCCCCAGCTGGCGTACATGCACACCATTCTGTTACAATCATGCACACTATCAATCCTGAAGACTGAAATATTATGCTGTAAAAGAAACTTATAAATATCATGAGTAAATTTCTATCCCTAATTATTATTATTACTAATGCTGCAATTTAATTAATTTCCTTTTTTTTTTCATTTTGGGATGGGTCTGCTCCCTATTCCTCCATTTTAGTTTGTAGTATATCCTTAATTTTATGTAGATGAGATGAATGTTTTCAGTTAGCTGGGTGGAACAAAGGTGCAGAGGACTTAGAAATTCATGATTATTTAATTTAGACAAGAGCATTTGGGAGACTCTAGTGCCCAACATTGCCTTCTCCAGTGTTGCCTGGAGAATGGCTTCAACTTCATGAAAGTGTTTAAAAACACTATCACTGGGCACAGAGAGTCCCCCAAATGGAATAACTGGATTGTTAGAAAAGGCTTTAAAATAACAAAATAAATTTATGTTGTCAAGTTGTTGTTTTACATCCAACAGATGCTCCCTGCAAAGTTGACAATTATGTTTTTTCAAAATAATTTTACAAGTCCAGCCAACTACATAAAACAAAGCATTGACCTCAGCAGGTGGCATGCTTGCTACTGACTCCTCATTGTCCGAGTCAGTATCTGAAGGGGGCAAATCTGCATCACAGTTTGAGGTTACGTCAAGGAAGTATGACTCATCCGCCTCACAGTTAATTGTCTGGGGAACTTGTGAATAATAATTGGTCATTACTGACTTGAGGCCCTTCATAAAATTGTAGGCAGTGGGATGGTCACAGTTCCCAAATCTAACCCTCAGTCTGGCAAACAGATTTTCAAGACAGTCCTGATTTAATCGCCGAGTGAGGAGGTACTTTACTTGATAACTCTGCAGATCTTGCCGCAGAGCATCAAGTGCTGTCAAGTTGATGAGCCAGCCATTTACACAGTGAATGCGTACATGAGGTGGAGCACAGACCTTTAATGACAACAAGTAATCTTTAGTCTCTTTTATGATTTTCATATGACATGAATTTGAAGTAATGGCAGTAAGGGCATCTTTATAATTATAAATGGATGAACTATTGAAACAATCAAACAAAATGTCCACCTTATCTATGAATTCTGCAGTATAGATGGCTTTCTGTGGTAGCATTCCTGATGTTGAATGAACGAAAATTCCTGCCGCCACAGTATATGACTCATCACTTGGGCAGCAAGATTGACACGCATTTTTGAAAAGCCTTCACCACGCATATGTTTGCTGCTCAATTTAGGAGCAAGTCTAATACTTTGTTGCTGATCTTTTTCAAAAAACTTTCTTATGTGATCCCATGAAATTTTATTTTCTCCAATTTTAATATCATATTTGAGAAGTGTGTTCCCCAGGCTTTTCAAAAGATGTGGAGAATCAAAAAAAAGTGAACCTTCTCACCATCGACTGTAAAGGAAGGATTTTCAGTTGTCATGCCAAGAGTCTGGAACAAGGAACGATGCACTCCCTCTTGATCACAAACTGTAAACATAACTCTGTGTCCCGTGTCCTTGACCTTTTTTTATTGCTGTTTCATACAGTTCCCTGATTTTACAAGTTTTAATCCCTCCCGAATAAAAGAAACATCCTAAAACAAGTTTCCATTTTTTCAATAAGCCCTTAACCATGAACACGAGTGCATGATTTGCTGGTTTCAAACTCTTCACATGCTCTTCGAAATCCTCCCTTCCTATGATAGAATCAGAGGCTTTGTCAAAATGCAATGATTCTTTAATACTCATGGCATCAAATGAAATCCCACAAAGTGTCTCTTCTTTTGACAAAGCCTGTGCTCTTTTCTTCAGGGCTGTCAGAGTCTGTTTGCTCCAGCCAACATTTAGTGAAATACCCCTGAGCCATGAGTGAAGTGTTGAAACTGAAGGCAAATGAAATACTGTGCTGAGAAATCGATAAGCCTTTGGATTTTGATAGTATAAGGCCAGAGCAAACCTCCTCTCTTGTACCCCATATCTCCTACCAGGCTTAGATCTTGCAGCATGTTGAACCTGTCCTTTGAAAAAATCCACCACTTTTGGATCTAGGAAATTGCTGGCTTTGGCCAAAAACTGCCCAGGAGTGGTAATGGCCTGAGCTTTGAGCTGCCTCACCTGCCGGCGCAGACGGCAGACCGTCTTCTTTAACAATTGCAGTTTTGATCTCTGAAAATGCATACACCAATATTAAAAGTTAAATTTCACAGCACTCTTCTCACAATTCTAAATAATAAAATATGTGCATGTTAATGCATTATTATTGCTATTAGGACAGTGAATCCAAGCAATGACATTTTATCTGCACGCCAGCTTAGACTGGAAAGGCTTTAGTTAGATTACCTGACAAGAGTAGTATTTCCAGATGGGGGAGAGGGTACAACTGGAGACTTGACAGAAATAATATCAAGATCTACAAGCACTGATTATCCATATACATCTCTGGTGTTCAATCTCTACTGAAACATACGTCAAAATGGTGCCACACTAAACATCTAAAAATTCTCTGTTTCTGCAATGTTAGTCATACCCAAATCCTGCCTGCTATCTAACTTTCCTCTTCACAATTATAATCCATTAAACTGGTGGTCTCCGGGATGTGCCACTTTACCCAACAAACTAATCCTTATTACTTATTAAAACCATTTGAACATTTGCATAGATCATAATTCAATTGAAGCGCTCCGTGCTGTAGTGAGGCAAGCGACACACATTAGAAATCGAGAGAAACGCGTTTAATTTTTGCGGTGCTTACAAAACCTTTGCATTGTTACTCTCCGAACTGTAATGAGGCAAGCGACATCGGCGGCGAACACCAAGCTACCAATCTTTCATTCCTTCTCCTATCTGCTTCCTCAGCTTAAACTTACTGATTGTGAAATCATGAGAGTGGTCTCTCTCTCTCTCTCTCTCTCTCTCTCTCTCTCTCTCTCTCTCTCTCTCTACTATGTGTGTGTGTGTCCGACCGAACTGCAATGAGGTAAGCGACATCGGCGGCGAACATCAAGCTGCCAATCTCTCATTCCCTCTTGTATCTGCTTCCTCAACTTAAACTTACTGATATGTATGTAAGCTGAGGGTTGTCACCTCACTTTCCCGTTGTGTGGGTGGGTGCAAGTGGTCTCAGCCCTACCCGAAGATCGGTCAGTACTAGCTCCGAGCTCATTCCCTAAGGGGAACGGCTGACTGGGGAACCACCAGCAGACCAATGGGTGAATAACACACACACACACACACACTAGAGAGAGGGCGCTTTCTCTCTCTCTCTCTCTCTCTCTCTCTCTCTCTCTCTCTAATGTGTTTGTGTGTGTGTGTGTGTGTGTGTTATTCACCCATTGGTCTGCTGGTGGTTTCCCAGCCAGCCGTTCCCCTTAGGGAATGAGCTCGGAGCTAGTACTGACCGATCTTCGGGTAGGGCTGAGACCACTTGCACACACCCACACAACGGGAAAGTGAGGTGACAACCCTCAGCTTACATTCCGTACCTAATCTGCTGCTTAGGTGAACAGGGGCTACACGTAAAGAGATACGCCCACTGCCTCTCCACCGCCCGAGATTCGAACCAGGGTCCTCCGTGTTGTGAGCGTGGCGCTAACCAACTACACCACAGTGATGTGTGTGTGTGTGTGTGTGTGTGTGTGTGTTATTCAGCGACGGTGTTGCTCACATGATCGCCAGCTGTTGCCCTCCTCGAAGGAGCTTAGAGCTCATAGAGACGGATCTTTCGGTAAGGCTGAGACCTCACACACACCACACAGCCCATCCCCTTGCTCAAGGGAGACAGTATTAAACTGCCAGTTGACAGAGGAAAAACCTTAGCGGTCTAAGTAGGACTTGAACCAACGCTCTGTCGGGTGACAGAGGAGGTTGCTACCTCTGCACTATACTGTCAATGTAAAGTTTGGCGGCCCACCGGGAATCGAACCCGAGTTTGCTACTTTAGAGATAGCTGTATTAACCAGTACACCATGTGTGTGTGTGTGTGTGTGTATTATTTTTATCTGAAACTTTCTTATGTATCGCTCTCTGTGCTAAATATGTAAGAGGGGGTGGTTGGGGAGGTGAAATCAGTTGTCCCAAATAAAACTATCCACAAGAATGGTGATTCTTGTCAGCCGGAATTTTTTTATTGCCAACGATTCACACAATGATTATGTCATAGAGTTCAATGAATAACAAAGAAGTCTTTTTTGGGGAGGTATTTATGGAAACAATATTTTGTACAATCGTAAATTGAAATTAAACATCTCTGCACTCTACTGAAAGGTTACATTCCGTAAGAAATTATTTACAATGGTTTTGTACACCACTTCAAACTACAAAAATATTATATATATATATATATATATATATATATATATATATATATATATATATATATATATATATATATATATATATATATATATATATATATATATTCTGTAATGAAGAACTAATATATGTGATATGTCATGATATATCATGATTGTTATCTCAGTCATAGTCGTAGAAGTCTCCTTCAGACACATTTTCTTCGTCAATATCCTGACCATCAGTCTCAGCCTCATCAGCATGAGGATTGCAACTTCCATTTGGCTCGGCTGCCATTTCCAGGATACTGTCCCAGTATGTGAGTTGGATATAAGGAGTCACCAAGTCTCCCACAAGTACCTTGAGATCGTCCACCTTTGCCTTGGATAAAGGAATGAGTCTCTCATACTTTCTAGGCACATTATATTGGGAGAGGTTGAAAGCTGCGTCTGTTCTAGGATTTGAACCCTTCCCGACCCTCACGTGTTCCCTACACCCTTCTCTCAGTGACGTGTAGGTGTTGTCACACAGGTAGCCAGTCTTATTAGTGTGAAACACACGGAAGTAGCATGCATCAATGAAACGCAAACGAGTTGGGTTTCGGCGAGTGACATATTGTTTCAGAGAGTCAAAGTCCCTAAAATCATCCTGCTGCATATCTACAACCTGAAAAGGAGTCTCGCTTGACTTCGTGTTCTTGATGATTTCTTTGTGTTCATCAGGTGTGAATATGTAGCTGTGACGCCTCATGTTCTTCTCTATCAGAGCGAAGTCCCGATCAGCTGCCATGTAAGTGTGTCCATCTGTGAAATAGATGAGAGTAATTTCTTTGAATCGCTTAGAGTGTATCAGAGAGAGATAAAAGATTAGTAGGGTGAAATTTTTGTTCTGCCCAGAACAGTTGTCAGAAAATATGAAGAGCTTGCAAACATCCTGAGGTACAAAGGTATTGAAAAATTTCTGAATACAACTGCAAATTTCATTAGCACCCCTTTTGGCTGTCACTTCATCCCACAAAAAACATATGTGCTTTGCCACTTCCATAGTCATGGATATTGAAGTTGTATGTCCACATTTTTCTCTTGTAGAAACTGATGCCTGTCGAAACTTTTGGGGTAGGAAGAGCTTGCTGCAGGTCCATACACAGGACCATTACTGTGTTGCTGATGTTGTTAATTAGCAAATTATTGGGAAGATTGTAGCCTGTCTCAGCCTTTTCCAGGTGCAATGCATGTCTTTCTTCGTCTGTTGTCTTCTCTTCTTGTGTCAGAGTTGGGTCCTTGGATCGAGCACTGTAGATATCACACGTCTTGCAGGTATCTTGGCGTGGTTTGTAGAGTTTAAGGTGTAAAAAATGTGCTTTGAGGATGTCATCATAATAGTGCAAAGAACAGGGCACCTCATCAGGATGATTCTCTTCAACCCATATCTTGTAGAGATGGTACTACATTTGGCGCTTTGACGTCACGCCATTGTCTAGGTAGCGAACGTTAGGTGATGATTTTCTGGAATAATGGCTTGTTATGGTTGACAAACTTTCTATATGATTAATAACTTTCTCCCACTGATCCACTGCAATCTTGCCATGATTTCCGGTGGTGCCTCGTCTGTCTGCTATGGGTACACCGGTCAATGTCTTATTCTTCTGTGCTCGGTCCAAACGTTGCCTAGATATTCCATGAATATTTGCAAAAGCCGCCTTACACACAGTGACAGGTATATCATCAACTGTTACGTGATAATATCTAGTGCATCCCTTTTGCTGGTCACGATTGTCCGTTCGCCTCCTTTTCACTGCCACAGTTGTAGTTTGTTTTTGTATATAGGCAGTCTGCGTATCCCAACTGCCTGATGCCCAGAAATCCTTGAATATAGCTTCTATGTTAGCATGACCCACAAGATCATAACATTTTCTAAAGCAATTACAAGGGGGCCCAACTTCGCGTGCAGCAATCTTCTTCCCGGTGCACGCCGATGTATACTCATGGCCTAGATTTCGTTTGTGTTTGGCTACAAGGTTTTTCCAATTAGACTCGTTACATGGCCTCCTTCTGGCTTTTGAAGGTGTTGTAAATGTTGGGAAGCCGATGGCAGCTTGTGTACGACCAGGAAAAATATTAGCATCACAACGTGCCATCGAAACAACCAGGTGAACCAGCCACTGCAAAAGAAATAAAAACTATATATATATATATATATATATATATATATATATATATATATATATATATATATATATATATATATATATATATATATATATATATATATATAAAACAGATAGATATAAGAATATTTTTATGACATTTAAATTCGCATGAGACATATATTTCACTTATGTGTGAAGAGAGTAAGGTTTTAAAAGTTTATAGTCCCTGTCAAATTGCATGACACTCTCTATCACTATCTTTCCACCTTCCTACAAGCTGAACTCTTTCAAACGAAGAGTGTCAAAATACCACCTCTTGATCTCGGGTATTCTTCTGACCACTTCTATGGGGTTAGCGAAATAGTTCCCTTCATTAATATATATATATATATATATATATATATATATATATATATATATATATATATATATATATATATATATATATATATATATATATAATTTTTTTTTCTTTTTTACAACAAAGGAGGCAATTCAAGGGCACAAAAAAAAAATAATAAAAAAAGCCCGCTAATCGCTGCTCCCATAAAAGAATCAGAAGAGGTGGCCAAAAGCAAGATCAAATTCGGGAGGAGAGGTGTCCTGATACCCTCCTCTTGAAAGAGTTCAAGTCGTAGGCAGGAGGAAATACAGATGAAGGAAGATTGTTCCAGAGTTTACCAGCGTGAGGGATGAAAGAGTGAAGATGCTGGTTAACTCTTGCATAAGGGGTTTGGACAATATAGGGATGAGCATGAGTAGAAAGTCGTGTGCAGCGGGGCCGCGGGAGGGGGGGAGGCATGCAGTTAGCAAGTTCAGAAGAGCAGTCAGCGTGGAAATATCGATAGAAGAAAGAAAGAGAGGCAACATCGCGGTGGAATTTAAGAGGCAGAAGACTATCAGTAGGAGGAGGAGAGCTGATGAGACGAAGAGCCTTAGCCTCCACTCTGTCCAGAAGAGCTGTGTGGGTGGAGCCCCCCCCACACGTGAGATGCATACTCCATACGAGGGCGGACAAGGCCCCTGTATATGGATAGCAACTGCGCGGGGGAGAAGAACTGGCGGAGACGATACAGAACGCCCAACCTCGAGGAAGCTGATTTAGCGAGAGAAGAGATGTGAAGAATCCAGTTGAGATTTTGAGTTAAGGATAGACCGAGGATGTTTAGTGTTGAAGAAGGTGACAGCTGAGTGTTGTCGAAGAATAGGGGATAGGTGTTTGGAAGATTGTGTCGAGTTGATAGGTGGAGAAATTGAGTTTTTGAGGCATTGAAGGACACAAGGTTCCTTCTGCCCCAATCGGAAATGATAGCAAGGTCTGAGGTTAAGCGTTCTGCAGCCTCCAGTCTGGATTTGTGTACTTCCTGTTTTGATGGTCTTCTATTGAAAGAAGTTGAATAATGCAGAGTGGAGTCATCGGCGCACGAGTGAACAGGACAGTTTGTTATAGAAAGAAGATCATTGATGAATAACAGGAAGAGAGTGGGTGATAGGACAGAGCCCTGTGGAACGCCACTGGAAGCAACTGATTCTAAACCTCAGTTCTTTTATAGTATATGAATAACGGTAGTATTTATTGTAACTAATATGAAATCAATAATAATAACATTTATAAGTAATAATAATAATAATAATAATAATAATAATAATAATAATAATAATAATAATAATAAAAATAATGATAATAATAATAAAAATAATAATAGTAATAATGATAATAATAATAATAATAATAATAATAATAATAATAATAATAATAATAATAATAATAATTAATGCAACAAAAAAGTATTGGTGATTTTCAGAAAGAAAAGATTTTTTTTTTTCCAAATATGCCAGGTATTACCTTATTAGCTTTATTAGGCTACTTGAGCAAGTCGTAAAGGAAATTACATACACCTGTTTTAACAGCTTATGTTAACTATTAAATCATGAAGATTATTATTATATTGAGTATAATAATAATAACAATCATTTGATAATATCATAGCAATAATAATGATTTGCAGCAAAAAAGTGATTACAAATTCTCGAATCATCGCAAACAATTTTTTTTCTTTCATGATTGTCTTTTTATCATTATTATTATTTCATTACAGTGGCATGTTTTCTTTTTATCAATATGATAGGTGTTTGCACAGGTGTTTGCATTTTATTTGCTTTTGTCTGTGACATTAAGCGGACTATAGAAAAGACTGAAGAATATTATATGCTAGGCTTCCAGTGTTTCAAAATAAATTTCAGCGTTCTGTCTCCTTAAACTATTGAGCATGAAATTTATTTAGAATGTGGAGGGTTATACTTTTTATGACAAACTTATTCATATAAAAATTCCATTATGAAATCCTGTAAAATCACTGGACAGAGGTAAAATACAACAAAGGCAGTGTTTACCTGTTATCGTCACGGGCTCCGAAAGGTGTATGGGCAGCTGTTGACAAGCGGCGGCCCGTCGCCCTGGCGTTTGCCTCACTACAGTTTGGAGAGGAGCGCTGAGCAGCGTTTGAATAAAGAGTCTTCTTTTTTTTCCCCTAGCCCCCACATTTTTACGCATTCATCCTTTAAACATACACTACAATATGCAGCCTGAAATGGCCTATCTGATGAGTGTAAGTACTCAATTTTCGCCGAGATGTCGCTTGCCTCAGTATAGCACGGAGCCACGGAATTATTATCCCAGCTCTTCCACATGTCCATCCAGTGCAATGTGAGTGAAGTGGAATGGTTCAGCCTCATGTCTCCCATGCATACATTAAGTTTAGAGAATAATACTGTTCCTTGTAGCTCCCATTTCCCTGATACTCACGACTATCCCTTTAAGAATAACGTATGAAGAATCACATTTTTTGGTTTCATAATACAAGGAAAAGCCTGAGTATGTGATTAAAGATGGGACATTAAATAGCAGGGATATTGACCTCATTTCTAGGGTGCTGCCATGTTTGGGAGTGAATGGTAAACATGATCACATCAGTAGCATGGACAAATGTTTGTTAGTGGCACTTCAGGGTTATGCTACCTCTTCAAAGCTTGACCAGTCATGGTTTAAAGTGGAACAGGATAAACAAGAGACAGGCAGGTATTTGTGGACACTACTGTTACTATCAATTGCCAGCCTATGGCAAAATTTGATTGAACCTATGCTATCAAGAACATAAGACCTATGTTCTGATCACTCACTACTGCCATAAGAATATAATAAACAGTTTAAATGTCATTCAAAATATCAACCTTTTTACATATATTTTCTTAAGATATGTACTGGTGTAACAGTTAAATATTGAACTCAATTTGTATGCAGGGATGTGAGGTATATTATTAAGCTGTAATGTTTCCAACACATTAAATGTGGTCATAACAACACTGAACAGTAACTAGAGGATAAATTATCACTGAGCACAAGAGGTTGCTTACTGTATTTTGGTGAGCTTGATGGCCGATTCGGGTTTCCTCCAACCCCTTCAGTTTCACACCCTGTTGAGAGGCAATTTCTTAATCACAGTGAAAAATGGATGCAAATGGTCACTAAAATTAATTATTATACTTGGCGTCACAAATTTTGGCACAGAATTTAGAGAAGGACTACCAGACTTGGCGTGAGTCTTTGTTGAGGTAAATGATCTCGTGCACTCATTGGGCTATATGTACATTGTATTAATGTGCATCATTGTTACGTTAAACGATGCTGATGCTGATGATGTATTATTGTCTTTTTTTTGTCATTTTAGCGGGCAGGACTACTAAAAGTAAGGCTATTAGCATCAACTTTCTCTCTAAATCAGCATTGATATCAGCTATATGTACAGTTATTCTTATAATTACTCTTCCTGCTGATAATGGAGATGCATGTCAGGATTAAGCATCACATACAAGGAAAGAATTGTTATATAGGGAAACAGGGAACTTTTAGGTTCATATAATAGACAAGGTTTGTTATACACAAAAAAATTGGATGCTTCAGATGTTAAAGATTTTGGGATATAACATCACTCCCTTCCTCCAAATTGGTTCTTTAAAGCAAGGGTTGACTATAGCTGATTATTTTTTGCGGCAGGTTTCATGACACTTTTTTTAATGCAAAGCATCTGGAAATTAATGATTATTACGAAATACGTCTCATGAGTAGCTACTAAACTTGACAACCTGAAAGGATGCACCATCAAAGACTGTAAAGGACAAATGTATTATATACAAAATAACATGGTTCTGTGATTATGGGAAAAAAAAAAAGCTATGACAATCAATATCAAATCATTTCAGGATACATAAATCAGCAGTTATATGAAGGAATTCTACAACTCTCCCGGGATGCCTAAGTTAAATAAGTGAGGGAATTTAATTTCTTTCCTTTTGTTTGTGTAAATTGATGCGGACATATGCATGCCTAATGTGATGAGTATAAATTTATATGATGGTGAAATATCATCCACAAGGTAGGATGGTCCACGCTCAAATGCTGATTCAAACTATCAATCGCATTTCATTAATAGCTGCAATTTCCTTGAAGCAACCAAACATTCAGTGAGAAAGTACTGTTTTTAATGATTCTGTTGCAATGCTGTGGTGGTCTGTTTCACAGCTTTTTCATCAAAGCAGAGGAGCTATTCCCTCTCCCTCTGCTTCAGAGGAGCATGATGGTATGCTGCTCTTGCATGATTTTGTGGAGTCATAATTAGATTAATAACACAACAATCAATAAAAACTAATAGTGTTCATACCAAAATCAGCACATGGAGCTGGTGCAGTGCAATGGGGAGCACACTCGTCAGGGTCAGGCTGCAGTTCATTTTCATGTGTGGCTTGGGGGACACTGAGCAGGTGGGGTTGGATACTGCCACATTCCTCAGGGGGTGGCTGAGTTCTATTTAACTCCACCCGTGGCCTCTTTCTTGGACTCTCCTCTTGGGCTGCCACATTCTCTTGGGTGTTACCGAAACCTGTGTTCGGATCTGTTGGGATGTGGTTTTGTAAGACGTGGAATAATATTCGACAGCGAAACATGGAAGGAAACGGAAGAGTATGTCCACATGGTAAAATGCAGAGATGAGAATTGGCAAGTGGGTTTGTTGGTGTACCCAGGAATTAAGAGGCCAGGTGATGTTATGATCATGAAGGAAGAGTTATGGGGTATGATATAAACTGACTTCATTAGTTAAGTGATTAGAAGAGGTATATTGAAATTATTTGGATACTGAAAGGATGTACATATGGGGACAACTGGGTGAGAAGGGAAAGAGATGCAGATTTTGATGATGTACAGCTAGTTACACCAATGAACACTTAGGACATACACATTCACAAAGGCCACAACTTTGGCTGCTAGACGGAAAAGCACTAGATTTAAAGTGCTAGGACACTGAAGGGATTAATAATAAGAAAATCAATAATAATAAATGAGTATAGCTAAATATAGTTATGATATTTTTGTTTATGTTACTATTAGGATTATAAATTTTAAACCTAATGATATATTAATATAAATATTGATAAATCAATAAAAATTAATACATTAATTGTATTAATACTACCAATAATAATATTAACACTGCACCTAAAAGACTGAGCAAAACACTGAATCTGAAATAAAACGATAATTGAGCTGTCTCTGTCTGAAAGTTATGTGAAGCTTGCTCCATGCACCGTGATAGGAATGGCATGGATGTAGCCAGGTTGCTGAGATACTTATGGTCACCAACCACTTGTATGGCACCAATTTGTGTTGGAAGCATTGGCGGCCAACATCAGAATGAGTGATTCATCATAATGCAAGATTACCAGGAAAAAACATGAAGTAAAGGATGTCAGTGACACAGACAACATTAAATTGCAAACTTGAAAATCACCAAAGTATGAAGATAAAGTAAAACAACAACAATAATAATGAGCATGGCAAAATATTAATGGCTTATTACAATGTAAAGTAATTACCATAATTAATTTTCACTAACCATAATGTGGCAGCACAATCTGTGTAGAGGAGAGTTCCAACTCCATTGGCTCCAAGTCAATGGCGGCTGCATTGTGGGATGATGCTGAGGTAAGCAAATCAATCAAAAGTAAGTGATAATGATTACAAAACTACTATTTGTTCTTATCTGTCAGGTGAATACACTCAACCCATCAAGTGTGGAAATCTAACTTTTGTTCAGTGCATCAAGGTTTCTTTCACTATTAGTCTATTACCAACTCATGCATTGCATTTGGTACACAAGAAAATGCTGTGACTATTACCCGGGAACCCAGTGGGTGGTTGCTCCTCATGGCCATCTGCAAAATAGATAATGGGTATAAGTATTACATTTACTAAAACACACACACACACACACACATGAGAGAGAGAGAGAGAGAGAGAGAGAGAGAGAGTCATAAATAAGAAGCATGCATAACTTCGTCTTACCTGTGTGACGTGGGGTTGCAGTCGGCAGCAGCTGGCCCTTGCTGCCAAAATGAACCCCATCAAAGTGGTCACTACAGATGGCTTGAGTATGCTTTTGAAAGCCAATTTTCAAGGCTTTCACCCACTGGAGGCACCTGCAGTAAAAACATGGTAATTTTAACTAATTATTGTTAATCAATACAAAATGTAATGTAATGAAAGAAAGCAACAGACCTTAAAAATTTATATAATCTTTAACCCTTAGACAGCAGTGGAAATATACATAGACAGTCCTAAATTCAGTCAGTCAGTTTTGAATGGCAGAAATATAACAACACTTAGAGATTGCGGTAGGATCTATAGTAGACGATACAAAAAAATATCAACGCATTATGCAGAGTAACTATATATATTTATGCTACGGTCCTAAGGTCGGCAATGACTATATGTATAGAGTATAGACCATTCATTTTTGGGGAGCTACTCCTCAAACACCGCTGTCTTCTAAGGGTTAATATGAAAATAATATTGGCTGCAATGCAATACCTGTTTATAATGAATGGATATGTTTGACTTTGGTACCCCTTACAAAATTTAATTTGAAACAAACTGAAAAAACAAACATATTTTACATATAGATTATTTTCAAAACATTTATGATTCAATGCAGGGCAAATTTAAACAGACTGCTCTTTCCTTTGCTAGTGAAATATTTGTGTTTTGTCTTCCCATTATCATAATGTATTTAGTCCAAGGCAACTTAAAGTATACCTGTATATGTTGGGTTTAAATGAAAGCATTAATCTGCATATAAAAAAAAAATTGACTAATTTTGTATTGCCAAATATATACCTGTCCTTAGCAAACCTTGATGAAAGGCCCCAGTAGTTAGAATGTATCTGAGTAAGGATCGAGGAGGCCTCTTGTGAATTAGCTCAGTAATAAGACGGTGTCATCTAACAGTACTTTCGGCATATGAATATGAGTCAATGTCACATAATAATTTACTTCTGACTATGCATCAAGTAAAGTGCAGCTTCTTTCAGATTTTGATAATATTGAGTGAATTGCAGCCATATCTCACACAAAGTTAATATTCACACATTATAATCTCTACATCTTGTAATTTTGAATCTTTTGACACACACACACACACACACACACATATATATATATATATATATATATATATATATATATATATATATATATATATATATATATATATATATATATATATATATATATATATATATATATATATATATATATATATATATATATATACATATATATAGTATATTGCATTTTGGCAGTGAAGCAAGGTTAGGGAAATTTCTGAAATGTAATATGCTTCACACTTCTTGTCACTGGCAATCAACGGTTAAGTCAGCGGGTCAACTCCAGCAACAGTTTGCCTTCCTTATGATTTTGTGAGGGGTTAGGGGTTTCTTCTTCCTAATTTAACTGTAATGTGAGGAGATAACTTTGACCTGACCTCTTACCCAACCAGGCCTGTGGCCGGCTGCATCGATGCATTGAAAAAGTAACTTCACTGCTCAGTATAATACATAAATCGGTCCATAAATCTTTCATGTCAACATAAAAATCTAAGGGTTGAAAAAAAATCATAGACCTTTAAGATAGAGACGGTTATAAGTAGGTGCCTTGCATTATCTTGAAGAATCACCCCAGTGTTGTCTGAGGGGATCTGTAGGGTGCTTGAATGTCTTGTGTACAATATACATTACGTATTTCGCTTGCCTTCAGAGCACTGTTGTGTCTAGTTGCTCGCAGAAATTCATTATTTTGCGGAAGTTAGAAGTCAGAATTTCCACATTTATCTTCACTTACCTTCTGGCATCCTTTGGGAATAAATGGAGCTTCACACCAGGGTATGTTCATTCGTTTTTTCCCACAAACACAGCAGGCCGCACATTTAAGATTTGGAGCCATGGCGGGCAGTTACACGAGAGGTCGGTGTGTTGATATTTGAATGACGGCAGTGTTGCCGTCGATCTGAGAAAGACGTTCTGGAAGTAGCGCTATAATAACCAGTATATCGGTTAGCCCAAGATAATCTTATCCACCCACTCTTTCCCCCTACAAACCAACAAATCTATGTAAATAATTACTGGAGGAATTAAGTCAGCGTGCTGCTAAAACACTGAGGTTGAGAGAAAAAACATGTTTTGAAAGAAAGGCAGTTGGGCTACAACCTCGGTTCATTCCTGTGTGTATACAGACAGTTAAAACACATAAAGCACATCTAACCACTGCTAACCTCCCACAAATGCAGATAAAGTAATATAACTACGGTACAATAATATAGCATTACTAACATGACATGCAGTCAGGCTATATCTACCTGATAAATATATTTAGTTCTTACTGTTCATTTTAGTATTTTTCTTTCTTTATGTTTTTTTTATTTAAAATGGGAAATAACCAGACTGAAGAAAAAAGTAGCAACATTTGCTGCTTGATCCCATGTAGCAACACTGCTGATGGGTACTGGGGGTGGGAGTAGGTGTCTGGAGGGGGGGAGGCGCCTGGATGTAAACAACGCTGCACCTGCGCCATCTGTTGCAACCGACATACACCACCACCCGCCCACGGTCTCCCATAGAGGCCCCCTCTCCTGTTCTATAGTCTCCTTGGACAATACTGTCCCGTAGCTCTCATCAGAATTCATCAGTGCGTGTCCTTGTCACGCAGAGGATGGACATAGGTGTGTACGCTCTACCCCCACACTGCCTTTTTTTCATCTTATGACAAAACTGCTGATGATGCTGGCTTCATCCAGTTCAAATGCCAAGAAGAAAGGCTGCCATTGTCAAGAGGATTGCCTGCTTGAAGAAGGCACGCCATGGTCGAGTAGATAATGAAGAGAGACAGACAGGCGTTCCACATGGAGCAGCGAGGCCTGACTCGCCACCACCCACCTCTGCTGCCTTACTCGCCACCACCTCTCACTCGCTCCCTGCTGCCACGACTGCTGTTCCTGATGCTTCTGCATCAACACCACCATTACCACAGCCTTCTACTTCAGTTTCAAGAGAGAAGAGCCCATCTCACCATACAACATAAAAACAAAAAATATGAAAACGAATACAAGACAAGAAAAGACAGAGCTTCTGACAGATCATCATAACCAAGAAAGAAGATTAAAACAGAAAAGGAAGGAAGCAAATCCTACCAGCCAGGTAGTTAGTAACACCAAGTGATGCAAACAAAAACTGGCAACAATGAGGGAGGCGGTGGCTCCCTGACACCCTCACCTTTGAGTGAGTAATACTTCAACAAGAAGTGGGTTCAGGTGCCTTGTTCATGACTCAAGATCACCTAAATAGCAAGACAGCAACATTACAATACCTGGTACTAACAATATTCGGCACAGTGTGGCCATTCATGGACGAAGAACATCAAAACATACTTTTTACAATACATTGGTACTGTAAACTCACTAAGATACCACAGGAATCACTAGACCTCATCAAGACGGTCTACAGGGACCTTGCAAATCCTGACCTTGTACAGAAGTGCCTGAAGGGAAGGACACAGAATCCCAACGAAATGCTTCATTCAAAAGTGTAGAGGAAAGTGTCGAAGGACAAGTTATGTGGATTATTCAGAGCGCGGTTTGCCTGTCAAGCTACCGTGTTGGAACACAACTTTGGATACCTGGCATCAATTCTCTTACTCCACCTCGGATTTCCCACATCACACCACACACTACATACACTGATGAATAAAGACAAGGAAATGCAGAGAAATGCAGTATGCAAGAGAAAAAGCAAGAAGAGAAAGAGAGAAGCAGGTGAAGAGTACGAGGCAGGTGCACACTGAAAAGCTGGCAACAACGAGTGAGGTGGCTCCTCATGACACCCCCACCATGTGTGGATAATATTCTTTTCAAAAGAAGGGGACCAGTGGCCATCAGAATGAAACATTGTACCACATACTAATGTAGAATACAATGAATTATGAAAGAGCAAGATTTGTTGGCCAAAGAAACTGCACACAAAAAGATTAAAGGGCGGCAAAGTAAGGAAAACTTTAAATGCCCGTATCTCAATAGTGCATTGCCTTAACTTCAAAATTCCTGAGATTTGAAAGTTTTTAACCGATCTTAAATCTGTTTGCAGTTTTGGATAGAGTAGTAAAACAGCAACATTTGGTAGTTTGATTTTCCTTCTAGATTGTATTGGCTGGTCACAAGGAGGATGGAAACATTAAAAAATAGTGGAAAATGAGTACATTAATAAAAAAATTCATAAGTACTATTATTTTTCGAATCCATGGATTATCTAACTTGGAGAAGTAGAGGAATGCTCATTCTTTAATTCTATACAAAGAAAACTAAAATCGGATTAAAAACACAGAAACTCACCCCATTTTAAATGGGTAGTAAATTTACATAAAAAGTTATTTTTTTTTCTTTTGAGATATCATCTTGATTGATTGGAGTAATATGACACTTTGACTTCGCTGAGTGCCTTAAACTAGTGGTCTCCTCCATGTGCCACTTCACTCAACAAACTAATCATTATTACTTATTAAAACCATTTGAACATTAGCACAGATCATAATTCAATGATTGCCCCAGCTCCTCCACATGTCCAGTGTAATGTGGGTGATGTGGCATGGTTCAGCCTTATGTCTCCCTTGCATACATTAAGTTTAGAGAATAATACTGTTCCTTGTAGCTTCCATTTCCCTGATACTTACGACTATCCCTTTAAGAATAACACGTGTAGAATCGCATTTTTAAGTCCGAATATGTGATTAAAGATGGGATATCAAATAGCAGGGACATTTGACCTCTTTTTTTTAGGTTGCTGGTTTGCCATGTTTGGGTGTGAATGGGGTAGGCGGTGGCTGAGTGGTTAGCGTGCGGGCCCTGCATTCACCACGTGCTGGACGACGCGGGTTCGAATCCCCACGCTACCACCTGGGATTCTTCAGTCACCACCGAGTGGCCTAAGACTACCCACATGCTGTCCTGCAGACCACCCATCAACCCGGACTCTAGAAGAAACCGTCCAAGTGAATCAAGAATGAGTTCCGGGGACAGCATGAGCCAGGAATAAATGGCGCCACTATAAAAAAATTGCCTGCGCCATGACGGGCTTGGGCCGACCGCCAGGCTCCTGAAGAAATCCTACCAGCGGCGTTACACTACGTGGCGTGGGAAAAAAAAAAAAAACAGGATCACATCAGAAAAATGGACAAAAGTTTGTTAGTGGCACTTCAAGGTTATGCTACTTCTTCAAAGATTGTCCAGTCATGGTTTAAAGTGTAACAGGATAAACAAGAAACAGGCAGGTATCTGTGGACACTACTTTTACTATCAATTGCCAGCCTATGGCAAAATTTGAACCCATGCTATCAAGAATATAAGACCCATGTGCTGATCACTCGATTAATCGTAACAGTACTATAGCCAGGGAAGATGCCAGAAACGCCTCCCCCACACTTCACATTACTCTCAGTCCCACAGTCTAGGCTTGTCATCAAGTAGTAATTCCACGGATCCACAGAATGTTCCAGAGTGCCTCGCGATGCACTGAGCCAAATGCAGTTTTTAGTCGACATAGACTGAGTAACCCCTGTCGAAACTCACGTCGCCGTTCCACAAGAACTCGAAGCGTTAAGATTCGGTATATTGCTGACATGTTGAGTGTTATGAGGGTAGCTATAGGCATCTCCATGCAACTGCAGCCATTTGTGATTGAGAGCAATCCGGTTAATGAGCGTATAATGCCAGTGAACCTGAAGCACACACTTGGCTTTTTTGTCTCTTCTTGCAGTATACGCTCCTACCGAAAAGTGTGGACTGAAGAGAAAGAGGTGTTCTACCCCAAACTCGACTCCATACTAGACCAGTGTACCTCCTCGGGACACACTTATTGTCTTGTTGGACTTAATTACTACAACAGGCTATGAGCTATGTATTAGTCCCCATGGTTCTGGTACCAGGAGTACCAACAACTCTCTCCGTCTGAATTCTGCAAGATGCAGGAGGCTGCGAATTGCAGGTTCTTGGTTCCTGGGACCAGAGCTACACCGTTGGACTTGTTATAGCAATGCCGGAGGTGTAGCTAAGGAGATCGATTACAACTTCGTAAAGACTTGTTGGATGATTCTTCGGAACTGCAGGATTTTTCTGAGTGATGAGTTCTTTGGAGTTGATTTTAGGCCTGTTGTTGCCACACTCAAGCTTCATGACAGGTCAAGAAGAATCTCGAGATACAACAATACTGTGTTTCATCTCGAGAGGCTGAAAGACCTGCCATGTGCTCAGGGGTATGCAGTGACAGTCTCAAATCGGTTCAGTGTTCTCGGCACCCTTGACTACCCTGTAGAACTGTGGAATGTCTTCATATACTTGAAACTATGCGAGCTGCTAAGGAGTGCATTGGAGAGCGTCCGAGATCTAGGAGTGAATTTGCCTCGGCAGAGACGCTGAAGTATATTGAGGACAGTCGCGCTTCCAGGCTTGCTGGCAATCGGGACCAAAATAGGGCTCTGTCGCCTACGATTAGAGCTCTCCTGAGGAGAGACAAGAGGAGGTATGTCAGGGGTCTTGTTGAGGAAGACTAGAGCATTTAAATGCAAATGACCTCCGACCTGCTTACCGAGGCCTAAAGAAGTTCCTCTCCGAGCCTGTTGCTTCGTGTCGAACATGGATGGGCAGAGGTCTCCTTGGGCTGAACACTTTGAGCAGTTGTACACGCTGAACCCTCCAAACAAAAGTGACTGAACCTCTAATAACGGTGCCTGATTCCGTATAAATCAGAAAACAATACTGGCAGAGATGTAATTCTTAGATCGTATATGAAACATCATTTAAACTTTAAAAATCAATTACTTACTCAATATTAAAATGTGTTCTCTGTATTGAGAAGTACAGTGACAGTAAACGACAACAGTGGTTTAAGAGCGAAACTAGAAAAAAAAAGTGTAGATAACATTGTGCTGCAGGCAAAAAAATGTTCAAAACTCGCATAAAACAACAGTATATCATGAATCCAAACGACTACTAAACAAAAGAGTAAGTCAGGCAAAGTGTAGCCATATGAGAAATATTGTCGCCAATTGTAAATTGAAACCGAAATCATTCATAGGATGTATACATAAACGAGAAAAAAAAGAAGTTGAATTAGATCCTTGAATGACAACGCAACTAACTTCGTGATTGGAAACCAACACATTGCGAACATGCTGAATATATATTTTTCCTCAATATTATATATCATTTTGAGCTCTTGCTGCCAACATCAGCGATGACAATAGTATATGAAAGTACAATTCATCCTTGCACAATTTTGAGGTGACTACCAATGAAATTCTTTAAGTAATCACTACAATCCCGTAAAACAAATAGAAGTCCAGAACCAGACAGACTTTATCTTAATATATTTATTAAAAAAATTAACTATCCTCTCACTTCCGTAAGAAGACGTCGGTGCACGTCCTTGCGAAAAAGAGCATAGTCCCTTCTGACTAGAAAATGCTAAAATCTTTATTTCATCTTTATTTTCCTCATACATGGAAAAAAAACCAATCAGCGTCTAAGAATATATAGTAAAGTCTTTGCGGCCGAATACATGGGTTACAATAAATTCGCCTATAGGCTACTACTGTTTTAAGCGGTCTGATCGTGTAAGATTTTTATGTCAGCTGTACATGAATGTGGCACCCGAGACGATGACGTAAGACTGCTTTCTCAGCAACTCTTATCTCACACTCTGTGTGACTGGCGTCACACAACGGTAGTCAGGGGCAGGCAGGCTTTAACAAGGGGGAAGAAAGTCCTGGCAGTGAAAGGCAGGGAAGGCAGGGAGGGGCAGCTAAAAGACGTAAGCCCCTTCCGCAATGAACCCTGTGTTATCGACCTTAAAGGTGATTCTTCCAAATATTAAATAGTAATAGTGTGCGTAGCGTGGGGCAAGTTTTTTGTTTTTTTCTTTTTTGAGGGGGTAGGGTGATTCGACTCACTTAAGCAGTGACGGTCTCACAACAAGATGTGGCATGAGGGTTGTTCTCTGTCTGCCTTTATCCACTCTGCCTCACTTATTATAAAAATTAATGAGAGATAGATTCAATTTTGAACGTTCGCATATCACCGCTGCCGCTTTTTATGTTAGCACTTTTTTTGCTGTCATAATAATTTACGATACCGTCATAAGCCTCATAAATATAGTAGTTGTTTATCACTAAATTAATTCACTGTTCACGAGGTATTTCAAGTTAAGATATTTCACTTTGAGTGGAGTTCAATTGCTTGTTTAGCGTTCTTTTTGTTATTTAAGTAGTCACTCACTCACTAAGTAATAAATCAATCTGTCACACACACACACACACACACACACACACACACACACACACACACACACACTTGGCCCGGCAGACTACCCAATCGTAGTTCCACCACAACCATCATTATCAGTATTAATAAAACAAACAAATAATCCTTAAGTACAACATTCTTTTCATTTCAAAAAATGAAGAAAAGAACAGCCCGGCATAATCTCATATTGTCAAAAACAAGGAAAAGACATATTCCCCTAAGCTTCAATTTATTCTCCCCCCCCTTTTCCTCTTTTCCTATCCAACGTTCCTTCTGTTCTGATTAGTTTTCACCTGACTAAAGAGAAATAGACGGGTTCAGCTAGGAGGGAGGTAAGGGGGAAAGAACAGGTGATTGATGAGGTAATCAGGCGGGCCAATCAGAGGTGTCCCGCACCGTAACGCACTCTTGTAATTATCAGGTGACTGCGGTGTGGGCGTGGGATTGTGGAGGAATAGTTGGGGAAATAGACAGGGAAAACTGGGTGGTCGGTATATATAGTGGTGATGGAAAGCGTGAAGATGCGGTACGAACAGGGAAAATGGTGTCAAGTATAAGGTAAAGGTGAGGGAATACGATAAAAAAAATATAAATAAAAGTGTGTGGGTGATCTAAGATAATATGGATAAGATAAAGAAATGAGGTACGTGTTTTTTAGAAAGGAGGTCAACGGAAGAGAAAGGAAGGAAGGGCAGGAGAGAGGAGCTGTGGTAATGAAACATATAAGGGGAGAGTAAAGATTTTTTTTTTAGGAAAATAAATTCATAGAGAGATAAAACAATACAAGGAGATGGTTCTGGATATACTACTCACACGAAAAACAAGCTTGAATAAGAGAGGGTAAAACATCTAGTATGGACAAGACAATCTAGCAAAAAAAAAGTAATCGAAGCTAGTAAAATAGGACCAAGGGAAAGAGAAAGGCTGGAAAAAAAGGTAAGGGAAGAAAAAAAGAGGACGGAGGCATTCATAAAGGAGGGAAGTGAATGTAATATGAAAAGGGTTAAAAGAAAAGTAAGGTAAGGTTGGGAGCATAGGCTATAGCTGCACGTTCCGGCGGTGCTCATCTCCGTCCCGTTGACCTTTAGAACCTGTGGTGGGACATAACCCTTGACCCAACATAGGGTTTGTGTAACATCCAGGTCAGCACACTTTACCTTCACCAGGTATCACCAGGTACCATTTATTGACCATCCCGAAAGGAATGCTGAGCAGCTAGGTGAGCTGCACGCCGACTGCCCAGGCCGGGATTCGAACCGACGGCCTCGGATTCGTAGTTAGTGACGTTAACCATTTTCCCGTGGATGACGAAGGAAAAAAATGGAGGGATGAGAAGTGAAAAGGACCCGTAAAATGAGAAGGGAAGGATGAGTAGGAAAAGATAATGTGTTGCTATACTTGGGACACCTGCGTCACTCCCCTTAATGAAACGCTCAGGTGGGACTTGATGTCACTACTTCACTTGCTGACGAGAAGTGACACACCTGTCACAAGAGGCGCCTCAATTGTGGTGGTAGTGTTGCTGGAATTAGTATTTGTAGCTTTGCTAGAATTATGATGATGATGATGATAATATATATATATATATATATATATATATATATATATATATATATATATATATATATATATATATATATATATATATATATATCAGGCACATGCCTTGCAGGCCTTTGTACGTGGGCAATAACCGTAAGACCCTAGGTTGGGAATGGTTGTTTATATTATATTAAATAGTTAGCATTCAACCGATGGTTGACTGCTGCCACGTCAGACCACTGCCACGTCAGCCTACGGCTTTCATCGGTAGTTGGGGTACCGGAGTTAGTTGTGTTCTGGAAGCGGAGGTGGCAAGGTGTTGGTCTTTCATGGGTAGCGGCCATACATAAGTATTGTTCTAGTTTTTATTTTGTAACATAAGCTCACTAGTTGTGTGTGGACGTATTAATTGTTCATTGTGGTGTGAATTTATTTGTGAAGTGAGTTATGGCTCGAAAGCTGGAAATCAGATAGCCGGCGTGTGGTGCTGTACCCATATGTTTCCACTTTTATGTTTTATAGTTTCATTCTGTGTTTTAAGTGCTTGGTCTCAGTAAATGCAAGTGTTTTTAGTGTCAGTTTGTTTTAGTTTGCCTTTAAGGCGTATGGTAATTGGTACACCCCTACGGTTGTATAATTAAAGTAAGTTCTAGCCGGTGGTGTAACAATATATATATAGTCGCGATATGCAGTGTTGAGACATCTGGGAAATACCCTCGGGGAAACATTCTCTACCGACTTTTATTAAACTGCTTAATTTTAAAGTCTTTAATTTTGCACACACCTAATAAATATCAGTGATTCCCTTAAATGCAATGAAAACTTAACAGTGTACTCTATGTGAATGTGGGGAAGAGAATCGTATTGGAATGATAGGCTATGTAGCCACATTCATTTACAGAGTCGCCGGGGCGGAGTAGGGGTCACCACTATTCATACCTACAAGTTATAACTAATATTATTTTAATCAGATGTATATAATTCACTCGACAGTGATGAATGGAAGAAAGTGGTTGGCTAGCAGTGCAGCGCTGACCAAGCATCGTCTCTACCAAGACAATAGGCTATATCGCATCGTCTGTCGTGTGTCTCGTGCAACTTTGAATTACATGTCTGGCTGCTTGTCGATACTTCTCTTTTAATTTTACCGTTAATTAAAAATAAGACAATTGATTTTGTGATTTTTTTCAGAATATCGCTGATTTCACACACACAAGATTTATATAGTCATGCATGAATGTCGTTCCCGATGATGTCATCATCAAATGCGAGTTCATTATGTAGTATTTATTTCGCATTTCATCAAATGAAGTGCAGCTAATTATTTTTTCCTATTACTTTATAATATAGGGTTTATCACTACATTGAAAGAAAGAGCAATATATTTGTGCAGTTATATATATACTTATTCTTAACATAGAACTCATTTGACTCTTAATGTCATGAACGAAAACTGTATCAAAATGTTTCGGCATAGCTGCATAATATATCGATATTAGGTAAAAACTTCCACTATATTGAAATTAGTTTCTTTCTCAATATCATATTTTTTGTATCTATAACAAAATCACTCCTAAACATCCCTTCCTTCGAATAATATTATGTATTATTTGAACGAGAGTGAAGGCGCCGCGTTCAGGAGGACGCGAGTTCAATCCCCGCCCGGTGCCACCAAGCTGGGATTTTTCAGCCGCCGCCGAGTGGGTTAAATCTACCCACATGCTGTCCAGAAGACCACCTATCAACCCGGACTCTAGATTCTAGTATTAAAGATGAGCTCCGTGAGGGCACCATGAGTCAATGCAAGATGGCGCCACTATAAACACTCGCCTACGCCAGGACGGGCTGGGCCGACCATCAGGCCCCACCGGGAAGAAGCCTTGGGCCGACCATCAGGCCCCACCGGGAAGAAGCCTTGGGCCGACCATCAGGCCCCACCGGGAAGAAGCCTACCGGCGCAATAGGCCGCGACGTAAAACAAAACAAATATATATATATATATATATATATATATATATATATATATATATATATATATATATATATATATATATATATATATTGTGACATCGCCGATGTCTCTGAGGGGCCTAGCGGTGATGGCGAGGAGAGAAAACCCCTCGCGGGCCCCCGGCCGAAGCGGCTGGGAGGCGGCCGGCGCGGGGGAGGAGCCGGAGAGTCGTGCGTCAGACAGCGCGCAATCCCCCTTGTCGTACACTTGTGCATTCAGAGATTGGGTGCGAATAGACAGCTTAAGTGGACTGTAGGCTGTAGTATTGTTTAGTTAGTTTCGTGTGTTCGTATGGGGGTGATAGCCGCAGAAATGAATCTTGGATTTGAGTGTGTCCCCGCGGCGACATGGCATCCCATTTCTGTCGCTGAGGACAGGCGACGGGTTCGCGCGCGGAGCACGCTGCGGGCACATTCAGTAGGGATGGGCAGGGACTGTTAATTTGAGTACCAGTAGTACCGGTACCGAAAACCCAGGTACCGTTAGTACTGGTACCGGTTCCCAAAGATTTTTTTTTTTTTTTTATCTAATGACGTCTGATGAAATTCCTAATTAAATTTTCTCTAAAGAAAACTCTCTCTCTCTCTCTCTCTCTCTCTCTCTCTCTCTCTCTCTCTCTCTCTCTCTCCTTTGAGAAGTGCATATTTATTTTTTCGGTAAAAAATAGCATATATAGTTATTATGGATGGACTCATAGTCTAAAAACAATAACATTATATATTGCCAAACCTTTAAAAAAAGAATCGGACATGAAGAATTATCTAATAGATAAGTTAATGAAATAATGGAGGCGAGAGGAAGAATGAAAACAACAACGAAAGACAAAATGGCGGGCAGACCGTGTGACTCGGCACAGCAAGGTATAACTTGTCCCCACACTCCAGGCAAGCGTCTCACTAAGCTCCAGCAACCGGCACTAGCGGTAAACTCGGTACCGGTACCGAGAGCCGAATATAATCGATTTTACTCGGCACTCGGTACCGGTATAAGTGCCGACTGGGATCATTACAAAGCGGTACTGCGGTTCCGTTAAGGTCCCGGAACACTAAACGGTACCTGTTTACCGCCAGTGCCGGTTGCTGGAGCTTAGTGAGACGCACAGTTGCTATCCATTTTCAGGAGCTTTGTCCGCCCTCGTATAGAGTATGCATCTCATGTGTGGGGGGGCACCACTCACACAGCTCTCCTTGACGGAGTGGAGTCAAAGGCTCTTCGTCTCATCAACTCTCCTCCTCATACTGGTAGTCTTCTACCTCTCAAATTCCGCCGCCATGTTGCCTCTCTTTCTATCTTCTATCGATATTTTCATGCTGACTGCTCTTCTGAACTTGCTAACTGCATGCCTCCCCCCCTCCCGCGGCCCCGCTGCACACGTCTTTCTACTCATGCTCATCCCTATACTGTCCAAACCCCTTATGCAAGAGTCAACCAGCATCTTCAGTCTTTCATCCCTCACCCTGGTAAACTCTGGAACAATCTCCCTTCATCTGTATTTCCTCCTGCCTACGACTTGAACTCTTTCAAGAGGAGGGTATCAGGACACCTCCCGAAATTGACCTCTCTTTTTGGACACTCCTTTGATCTCTATTCAGGAGCAGTGAGTAGCGGGCTTTTATATATATATATATATATATATATATATATATATATATATATATATATATATATATATATATATATATATATATATATATATATATATATATTTTTTCTTCTTCTTCTTTAAGCCCTTGAAGTGTCTCCTTAGCTGTAAAAAATAAAAAAAATAAAAAGGCGAACACGTAAAAACAAAACAAAAAACGTAAAGCGTCAGATACGTAAGAGATACGTCGCCCTCCTGCCATCCTTTTCCTGATAAATTACGTCTTCAAAACGTCCCCATATACTGCTCTCATACATTACACGCACCGTATGTGCTGCCTCCTAGACCCTGCTGACATAAATATCGTCTTATATCCGCTAATATGAATACGGTATAATTTCCATTACTTACTCTCCCCTTTTCTAGTGTTTTTGTTGCGTGTTATTGTTGTGAAACCTTGTACGATATGAAATAAAATATGCCTTTCATTTTGTCGTATGGAAAACAAATACAAATTATTCGAAAAATATTCGCACTCTGAAAGGCAACACTCATGGTGTATCTGGTGGCTGCCGTCGGTTTGATTTTTAGACCCTCTCTCTCTCTCTCTCTCTCTCTCTCTCTCTCTCACACACACACATACACACACATACACACTCTCCACCCGCACAAAAACAATTACGCAAAACCAATAACAAGGGAAAGGGCTATTTTCATGACTATAATTTCTTGAAGCTAAAGTATGACATGTTGATTTCCTCTCAACACAGTAACGGTGTTATGCGTGTCCCCAACTTATTGCTCAAAGTGTCAGAAAAAGAGGAAGTGAAAAACTATATACAAAATGTTTCGCTAAGCCGCTAACTCTAGCGCTGAATATCTTCTGCGCCATAATACCACTTCCATTCAGTTCTGGGCGCAATGACTGTCATTTCCATTCCTTTCACATCATTCATGACTGCTTTCGCCAAGAAAAAAAAATCCAAGATGTGGGTGGCACAGGCGTAACCACAATGTTTTCATAAATATATATATATATATATATATATATATATATATATATATATATATATATATATATATATATATATATATATATGGGAGGCTGTGGCTGAGTGGTTAGCGTGTTGGACCCATATAGATTATTCTTTAAACTCATTCTGATGATCATAATGCATCAGATAAAACAGTATGTTGTGAGTATTTTGACCCATCTGTATTCATGAAACTAATATATAACGTTGATATATATATATATATATATATATATATATATATATATACTCCTATATATCATATATATATATATATATATATCGTATATAGCCTATATATCGTATCTAATATATATATATATATATATATATATATATATATATATATATATATATGATATAGCATGATATATATATATATATATATATATATATATATATATATATATATATATATATATATATATATATATATATATATATATATTTCCCCATCTGTATTAATGAAAATAATGAATATAAAGAAATATGTTGATGAATCGATATTTTCTCGCTTCGCCAACAAGTCATTTCAACTTTTTTTTTTTTTGCATTATTTATCCGATCACTGCAAAAACGCCAGCTGTAAATATACATAAAATCTGTGTGTCTTCAGGGGAGAAACCCATGCTCTTGTATAACATTTCCGTAGAACAGATACCGCGCCTGCAGTTCTGACTGAACTGTGTACGATGATTAATTCTTCAGCTCAGTCCGTCAGTTCAGTTTGGCTTGTAGGCAAAATTGAACGTGTATGGTGGGACCTTAAACGGACGCACGCATTTGAACACAGGTCGACCAATCGGGGTAGCACATAGACAAAAAATACTTCGTTTCATCACCTCACTGTAATGAAACCGCGAAACTTAGGGAAATAGTTATCCTTGCATACCGCAAAAGAATTATTGAAATAAACAATGACGCGTTGAATATTAGTTTCTGAGGCTACTGACAGCAATCTCTACTTTGTTCCCTCCTACTATCTATCCTCAATTTCAACCCAAAGCTGGATGTTGCGTCTACGTGCGCAACGACATCACTTGCTCTCGTGCCCACGACCTTGACTCTTCTGAATTTTCCACCATCTGGCTAATACTTCATTGTCATTCTCTTACTAAATACATATGTGCTGTTTATCTCTCACCTAACTCTGCTTAGTAAAATTCTTTGACTATTTGAACTCTAAAGTGGAGCACATCTTGACCCATTCTCCCTTTGCTGAAATCTCCATTTTGGGAGATTTCAATGTTCACCACCAGCTTTGGCTTTCATACTCTTTAACTGACCAGCCTGGTGAACAAGCCTACAACTTTGTTCTCCTCAACGAGCTAGAGCAGTTGTTTCAGCACCCTACACGTATTCCCGACCGTCTTTGAGACAGACCCAACATACTAGACCTTTTCCTTACCTCTAACCCTTCTACTTACTCTGTCAAACTGTTCTCTCCGTTGGGCTCCTCCGATCACAACCTTATTTCTGTATCCTGTCCTATCGCTCCGGTACATCCTCTGGACCCACCGAAGAGGCGATGCTTCTGGCATTTTGCCTCAGCTCGGTGGGACGACCTGAGGATGTACTTTTCCGATTTCCCGTGGAATGATTACTGCTTCCAGGAGAGAGACCCCTCTGTGTGTGCCCAGCGCATCACAGAGGTGATTGTCTCTGGAATGGAGGCATACATTCCACGTATTTTATCTATTCCCAATGCTAAAAAGCCTTGGTTTAACCCGGTAGCTGCGGGGATCATGTTTCTTAAGGGCCCCTCTAAGGGAATTAATGAGAAAAAATCACCACTCACACAAACCATTTCATAATATATATCAACGCATTTGTGATCAGTTTATGCATCATCTATTTTTGGGGGGGTTTATATCATGGCAAAAATTTGGCCCGCCGCTGCTACACGGTAAAGCCACAAATTTGGCCCGTCGCTGCTACCGGGTTAATCACGCTTGTTCTCGTTCTGTCAAAGATAGAGAGGCAGCTCACAAAATTTACCAGAACCTCCTTCGAACTCCCACTAACCATGATCTGTACATTTCCGCCCGGAATCGTGCCAAATCTATTCTCCGACTTACCAAAAACTCCTTCATCCATAGAAAATGTCAACACCTTGCTTTCTCTAATTCTTCCAGAGACTTCTGGCACCTAGCCAAAAATATATCCTCCAATTTCACTTCTTCCTCTTTCCCTCCTCTCGTTAACCCTGACGGCAGCACTGCCGTCTCATCTACCTCTAAGGCTGAACTGTTCTCTCAAACTTTCTGTTACAACTCCACTCTGGACGATTCTGGGCATATTCCTCCTACTCATCCCCCCTCTGACTCTTTCATACCTGTTATTAAGATTCTTAAGAATGATGTCTTCTATGCCCTCTCTGGCCTTAACTCTCAGAAGGCTTATGGACCTTATGGAGTGCCTCCTATTCTCCTTAAAAACTGTGCTTCTGTGCTGACACCCTGCCTGGTCAAAATCTTTTGTCTCTGCCAATCAACATCTACCTTTCCTTCCTGCTGGAAGTACGCCTTCATACAGTCTGTGCCTAAGAAGGGTGACCGTTCCAATCCCTCAAACTACAGCTCTATAGTTTTACTTTCCTGTTTATCTAAAGCTTTTAAATCAATCCTTAACCGGAAGATTAAAAATGATCTTTCCACTTCTAACCTTCTATCTGATCGCCAGTATGGGTTCCGCAAGTGGCCTTCTACTGGTGATCTTCTCGCTCTCTTAACTGACTCTTGGTCATCCTCTCAGCCGTTTCGGTGAAACTTTCTTAGTTGCGCTAGACATGAGTAAAATCAGAAAGAATAAAGAAAGATATATACAGGAGCAGGCTACAGTTATTGCTACATAGCATGTTATTCAAGATACTTTGTACATCTTTATCCTTACTCGTTTTTATTTTGTATTTGACATTACTCGCCTATTTTGCTATGATGATGAATTTTATTATGAAACGGTGACTTTGTTTTTCCTTCTTTGTAAATAAATAAGGACACACTAAGTACTCTACCTCTTGAACACCTTTTATGTGTTTAGTGTCTTAACTTCACTCTGCCTCCACACGCCGAGTTGCTATAAATAACTCGGTGTTTTCAATATGTGGAGCTTTATCTGTATTCTGGTCACACTATCGTGTTCACGAGAGATTTTCCTACGTAAGGTGATAATATATTTCTGCAGTAAATGAACAACTGCTGAAAACAGCGAGCATAAGTAAAACATGTTATAAACATTTTTTTTCATCTTCACGGTTCAACTCATCATAATACCATTTTCTTTTTTGTTTTGTCGAGTTTTTACAACGCATCTTGATTCTACAGTCACTGCTGAGTCTGATGGTGTCAACCAAAACTGGCTATCTCGTATGTGAGGTGAGCTATGGCATATAAAAAAGAAACATGTCTCATTCGAGCATGCAAGATGTGGTCCGACATGAGTGTCTGCTAGAGAGCGGTGCAGCCAATCAGCTGCAAGCTTACCAACCTGCCTAGGCGCCAGGAATCTAGCTTAAGTGAACCTACTTTTTTTTTATAGTGACAGAGCGTCTATAGAGCTCTGATGGCTTTTGCCAACACTGCTTTCTGCTGTTGGGTCCTCGCGCTTGAGGGCAAGCGGCTCATTTCTTTGTCTGAAAATGATGTCCACCAAGCCTTCAGTGGTGTCATCAGCGGCCACGTACGTTACGAGGTGAGCTATGTTTGTGGCTTACCTCAACTCGGTACGCGAACAGCAAAAGGGCCCTTAGTGTGGCAATCCTTGCAGGTCAGATTACAACAATATGGCTGGCTGCAGGTTGCGAAGAGTCTCTGTTTCACTGAGTAGCAGAACACACAGCAATATTTTACTGACAGCTCTGCCCAGACAATTACGTGATGGTGATGGAGTGATAACTAACGTATCTTAGTCATCCACACAGGCTTGCGCACAGAATAGATGCGTTACACACCTTGGTAGTAGGAACCACAAAGAGAGCAAAGCTTACTTATTTCGGTTGTTGGTTGTTCTTAACAAAAAACACTCCCACTTCCAAAAACACTGTTCGCGTGAGGACAACGGAAGCACAGTAAGTCAAGCGAAGCGTGGCAGGTCAAGATTCCAGGAGTTGTAAGGACAGTCAGTCAATTGCTTGGTTACAAACTCCTCGAAAACTGCCGGATTCGCTTGCAGACTTAATTCCACACAATTATACTCGGTCAACTGAAAAAAAATATTTACGTCAAATGTATGTTATTAAACTAACTAATATATTATTAGGAACGTTTTTAGTGACCCTCATTAGGGTAGAGCAAGAAATATCACAAAATAAGCCAAATGCCACGTATATGATCTCAGCCACGGGATGTATAAGCTCTTTATGACGAAAGCAATTGTTCTTATATTTATAAGCTAATTTATTCACTTAAATTGTATAATTAAGAAGTTAGAAATGCTGGCATATATGGAGTAAACAAAACACCGTTATCGGTGGGTAAATAGGGGTTTCCTAAGTCGATTGCTGATTATATAGGGTAAGAGTGAGTGAGAAGTTAGTTGAGATAATTAATAGTATGTACGATAACACACGTGCGGATGCAATTTATAACCAAGGGGGTGTAGAGAAGTGGGTCAATAGCCGTATAGGAGTTAGGCAAGGGTGTGTACTATCCCCGCTACTGTTCGGGCTGTACCCAGAGGGACTGGCAGAGAGGTTGAGGACATCAGGTTATGAGATAAGGGTCGGGAGTGAACAGCTAGGTTGTCTCTTGCATGCAGATGACTTAGTAATCATGAGTGAGGAACTGCAGCAAATGTTGAATGTGGTAGCCAGTGTGGGAGGGAGTTTGGTATGAAGTTTATTAGTGGTAAGGCTATGGATAAGGGAAGGACCTGCTGGGCGTTAGGAGAGATGAGCATAAACCGTACAAGTTCATACAAACAGCTAGGAATCATAGTTCACGAGGATTGAACAGATAGGACTAAATAGAATAGAATTTATTGGGGTAGGAAGGTTAGGAAGTCTAACTAAATGTAGAATAACAGGTATGAGGTGGTTTGGGGGATATGGAAGGGCATGGCAGTACCAGGCCTCTTGTATGGATTATAATGCATAAGGTTGACAAACAAAGAGCTAGATAAATTAGAGGTAGTATAGAACAGAGTAGGCAGGCTGGCTCTGGGTGCCAACAGGTATGCAGTGGCGGATGCAGTGCGAGGAGAAGTAGGATGGAACACTTTTGAGGAAAGAATATGTAAAGCAATTTTAGGGTACAAAGTTAGCCTAAAAAAGATGAATGAGAATAGGTTGGCTTGTAACACATTTGAGTGGGCAGGTCTAGGGACAAAGCAAGGAGTCTTGTGTGTGAGAAGGTGGATTGATGAGACGATAACATATATTACTTAAGTGTTCCATGTATATGAAAAGGTTACTTTTTCCAGGAACCCATTTACTATCCCGAAAGGATGAACACCTGGGTGGGCTGCACACTGACTGCCCAGGCCGAGATTCTAACTCAGGCCCCCATATTTGTAGTCAGGGAAGCTAACCACTGCACTGCAGAGGGGGATTTGTATGATCAAATCTTTTTTTATCATGCTGTTAGCCAAATATTTTAACTTAGTTCCTGTCAGGATGGGAATTAAGATTTTTTTGTCGAAACAAGAAGCTAAAAATAGTAAAGTAATTAGAAATTCTACTACTTTGATCCTTCAAAACATAAATTAGAATTAATGGATACATAAAAATAACTTTAATGGTTTTATTATAAATTATTTAAACCTAGAAAGTTTGTTGGGTACAGATATAGCTGCTAGTAGTGATTGATTATATGGTAAGATACATATCACCTAACATGATCACTATTTCCTAACACCATGTACCATGACATCCATTGCAATGTGTTTCAAAGGTGCATAAGATAGTCTGAGGGGACAAAAAAAATTGCAGAACATAAGGCAGACCACCTCTATATCAGGTACTGAATATGTACCGATGTACTTAAGGTTTGCTTTCATTGATTATAGTTGAGGTTCAAATTCACAATACCAATACACTTAATACATATTTGCCATGCCACACTACCTAGCCTGCCTACTAACTGGTTTGCTCTCGCCATTCTTTGTTGCTTAGTTTTCTCATGCCCTTTCTTCACCAACCTCATGCCCACATAAGCTGATTGGTTGAGAAATTGTTCCAAACCATATCTCTCATTTCTATCACAACCTAAGACAAAATGTACATAATGAAAATTGTGGATGCTAACACACAAAAAAATGATTGCTGCTGGCCACCTGCTACAGATTATATGAACAATAATGACAAACTTTTTTTATGAATGTTTCATATCGATGGGTCTTAATCAATAGATGGTGGGTACTTTTTTTTTTAATTTTTCCCTCCTCTTGCCCATTGCCAACATACCCTAATCTACTTTTCCTATATTTTTCAAGGCCCTGTTCTAAATGAAGTACTTCTGTGGTACATAAAAGCAGTATCACACACACATATGTTTTCTTTTTTCTTCAATGATTTAGGGGGCTGGTTAGGTCATGGAACCATAGCCTCTATGGACTCAACAGAGCAAGTTGCTTGTGGCTGTTGGTGAGGTGATTATGTGCCTCCAGGGTTACGGCTCGGGGAGTAAGTCAGCTAGTGCTTAGGTCAGTTGTCACTGCCGTTCCAGGGCCAGATTCATCAGACCACTTACAAGATTTATCATTGGTAATTCTTCTGGTAAATCTGCTCATTACGAATGCTCCTTGTGATTAGAGGGCTCCGATGGCAACTGTAGGTGCCTAAAAGCCAGGAGTATTTGTAGTGCATTATTAGAAGACTTAACAACAACAGAACTCGTGAGTGGTTTGATGTATCCAGCGCCAGTGTTTTATGGAGGTCTACCTTAGGTGTGTCAGTAAGTATGTTGGGGAGGCAGTGGCTAAGTGGTTAGTGTGCGGGTGTGGTGAGCCCAAGGACCTAGCGTGGACTAGGTTCGAGTCCCCACCGAAACACGCTGATTTTTCAAGTCATTGTCGACTGGCGGAAGATTACCCACATGCTGTCCGGATCTTTAATCAGCCTTAACTTCAACCACTTCGGTCAAGAGGAGCACCGGGGGGCAGCATGGGCCAAGCAAGCCATATATCACGGCAGCTACTTTAAATAAAATTAGCCTGCGCCACTAACGAGCTGGGGCCGTCTTAAGGCCCCTCAAGAAAGCCTACCGCCGCTACAAGCAGCACCTAAACACACACACACACACTGTGGTCTGGAGGCCTGTCTGTTGGCTGGGGATGAGAGTGGGCCAGGTTGTCTACCCCCGAGGACAGCCATGCTAGGAATGTGTGCTTGCGAAGCACAGCATGTGGTGTGCGTTAAGAGGAGGGTAAATATTTCACTTAGTGCTTTTTCCTCTTTTTTTTCATTTGACACTTTTTAAGTTCATTTGAGTGTTTTGGGATGTCATTTTTTGTACAAATGAATGAAATATAGTCAAGACGGTCCCAGCCCGTGACAGCCCCACACTTACCACGACGGCCCTACACGTAAACTATGACTACCATACCTAATATGAGTGATATCACTTTCCCTGCTTATATAACATGTAAAAAACTAAGTCCTCAATCTAACCTAACTATATCAAACCTAACTTAATCTGTTCTAAACCATGAATTCATTATTTACTTATATGAAACCTAATGGGGGGATAAGATTCACATGATTATATTATGGTTACTATTAATTCTCACAACAAAGATGCCTCAAAATTCAAATAAACTAAAACAACATTAAATGGAAATAAATACTGAGAGGAGTCTGAGGGCTGTGACGGAGTCTGTGATGAGAGACGGGTTGGTGTGTGGGGGTGTTGTGGTAGCACTGGGGGCCCTCCTTGATGGCAAAGTGCTCTGCCTCCAGGATAATGATTTTGAGCTAGCTGTCAGTCTGGCGCCCCAGTGTCTGTTGGAAATTTGTCCTCGCTGTGTTAGTAAGTCACTGCGGTCTGGATGGAATTGTGCTAGGTTGGCCCCTCCGTCCAACACGGTGTTGCCCACGCATGCGGCAGGAGAGAAGAAACAAATGCGAGAATGGTGTAAGCTTAGTTGCGAGTATTTAGCTTGTAATGACTAATTGGAAGTGTTTCTCACCAATTCACATGAAAAATGTTAGCATAAACACTTGGGGTCAACGTCTTTTAAGAATATAGGCACAGTGCATCATAATTTATCACGTGAGAGATTTTAGAGTGCTACTCCTCATCGCTTCAACAGGCCCTGACCGAGTTTTAGATAAATGTATTATTAAATATACATGGTAATAAATATGTATGTATGATAGGAGATATTTGTAGAAATTTACAAATTTTATGGAGAGTACGCATGTCGATGCTCGCTGTGACGTGTAAGCATTGGGAATTGTGGTGGTGGGCAGTGGAGCCCACATGGGCGGTCGCTAGCTGGTGGGCACCTCGCATCTACTGGACGCTCTTATAGCGTCGGGAGGTGGAATGCATCTGTGCATGCATTAAGTGATTATGATGGTGCTGAAGTGCAGCTTCAATATGTTCATAAGGTACGTCATTGTTATTATCAGTGACAAAATGGGACGTCTTAAGAAATGAGGTATTTGCTTTAGCTGCCTTAAAGGTACTCATATAGCTTAAAAAGTCTTAAAAAGTCCAGATGTCATGCTATTGATGTTAACAATGAGACGTGGGAAATTACATCATACGATGTTACATGAAGGATTTCTAACAGGAAATTCTTATGTGGGTTTGAAAATACGTAAATGCTGTTTTGTTTATGGTTAACAAGATCAAATGTTGCAATCATGGGGAGGCGGTGGCTGAATGGATAGCGTGACGGCACCGCGTTCAGGAGGACGCGAGTTCAATCCCTGCCCGGTGCCACCAAGCTGGGATTTTTCAGCCGCCGCCGAGTGGCTTAAAACTACCCACATGCTGTCCAGAAGACCACCTATCAACCCGGACTCTAGATTCTAGGATTAAAGATGAGCTCCGGGAGGGCAGCATGGGCAAATGCAAGATGGCGCCACTATAAACACTCGCCTGCGCCAGAACGGGCTGGGCCGACCATCAGGCCCCACCGGGATGAAGCCTTGGGCCGACCATCAGGATCCACCGGGAAGAAGCCTACCGGCACAACAGGCCACGACGTAAAAATAAAAAAATAAAATAAATAAATAACTTTATTTGATTCAGGAGCTGATAATTTATGACAATGATCAGAAATTATATGGAAAATGCTTTGGGATTGAAAGGAAAAATATGTCAGATTAGCTGTGACTAAATTAGGAGACCAAACTGTGACATACAACAGTAAAGAGTATGACTTAGTTCTCATTGATAAAGATGGGAACGATGTGAGCATTACTGCTTCTGGGATCGATGAGATTACATATCATATCGATAAGGTAGATCTATCAATAGTGAAGCATTTGCTCAAGGGTGCTGATGTATGTACATTAGATAGACCTCGTGGGAAAATAGATCTTCTACTTGGCTCTGATTACTGCTCTTTAATTCCAACAGTTAAGAATACGGTGGCTTAAAAATTACAGCTCATGGAGTCACAGTTTGGAATGTGTGTTTATGGTAGTCATCCTAACATAATCACCTTATCAGGGTTCAGAGGTAATTCAGGCATTATAATTAATCAAGTCTCTAGTATAACTTATGACTATGATATATCTGTAGAACCTGAAATTGATATCAAGACACACATTAATGAATTCTTCACTGTTGACTATTTAGAAACTGAATGAAATCCTAAATATTCGTCAGTGAAGATTTCATTTATGTGTGTCTTGATATCAATTTCAGGTTCTACAGATATATCATAGTCATAAGTTATACAAAGACATGATTAATTCTAATGCCTGAATGTCAAATTCCAAACTGTGAATCCATGAGCTGTAGATTTTTAGTCACCGTATCCTTAACTGTTGCAATTAAAGAGCGGTAATCAGAGCCAAGTAGTAGATTTATTTTCCCGTGAGGTCTATCTAATGTACTACATACATACACCTAAATCATCTTATCGTTGGACAACACTTAGCGGGATATTTTTGTTATATTTTTCCCTTAAGATTTATTTTTATTTAAGTTAATTAAAAACAGATACAGTATGCAGGTGCCTTGCAAACATGGATTTTAAAAGGGAAATGTGTAAGTCACTAAAACCAGTTACGAATTCAATTAAAATCGCACCAGTAATTAGGTTGGGTGAGGAACAGGGTGGGCTTTATGCTCTTAACCTCCGTGTGAGCGAGATGGTTTGAAGGAATACGGGCTGGGTTTTCTAGACATGTCTTGGTAAGCCTATTTATCATCAATTTATTTGCCGGGTTCGATTTATTAAAGTCTCCAAACAACACCAGCTTGATGAGATGGGTTGAGGAGCAGGGTGGAGTCTTCACTCTTCACCTCTCTGTGGCCGAGGCGGACAGAGACGCCAACTATGTGGTTCGAATACTGACTGTTTTTTCATTATTATTATTCAAAATAATTATCATAAAATATAGTAAATGATATAATATAAGACTAACAATAAACGTCCTCAAGAAAAAATAGATATTTACCTCTGTATATATGTATGTGTGTGTTTGTCAGTACAAGTGTGTTTACGCCAGTGTGTTGTGACAGGTGAGGATTAATTTGTGTTGATGACGAGTTCTTAATGAGTCAGGCCAGTTCCATTTCTGGTGATTTATGAGCTAGACCGGTTTTGCTAGTTCATTAATTATCCTACGAATAAATTACTTTGACCTTGCCGTCTCTCTCTCTCTCTCTCTCTCTCTCTCTCTCTCTCTCTCTCTCTCTCTCTCTCTCTCTCTCTCTCTCTCTCTCTCTCTCTCTCTCTCTCTCTCTCTCTCTCTCTCTCTCTCTCTCTCTCTCTCTCTCTCTCTCTCTCTCTCTCTCTCTCTCTCTCTCTTTAACTTGCAAGTGTATCATATATTTTGATGTTCCACAGACGTACCTCTTCCCAATGTCTATCCTTCATCTTCAGTCCCTTCCATCATCATCCCATTACAGCCACCAATAGGTATGCATAATGATCTCATTCGTCTTCCTTATCTGAAGAAAATGATAGTTACATATGAAAACATTTCTCAATCAAAATAATTGAATATAAACGATTATATATATTTATTGTAGAAGCCTTTCGAACGCTACCTCCTAGTTTCTCCTCTACTCCTCTAGCTTACTCTCATACCTCATCCCTTTCTCTTTCCCTTTTTGCTCTCCTTACTAAAGTACCTATTTACATTAAACGAGTCTCCCCATTCCCAAATTATCTCCCTCCCTTTCAATAATCCTCTGTTCCTTCTCCTCTTCCTACTGCTCCTCCTCCTCCTTCTCGCCCTCCTCTAACCTTTTCTCATGTCTTTTTTTCCTCCCTTTCCCTCTTTCCTCCTTTTCCTCTGCCCTTTTCTCCTGACAAACGCACCTATTTACATTAACAAGACTCATCTCTCCTTCCCTCTCTCCCTACCTCACCCTCTTCCTCCTCCACCTCTTCCACCTCTTCCTCCTCCTTCTCCTCCAGCTGTACCATTCCTCCTCCTCCTCCTCCTTTCCTTCACTTCACCTCAACCTCCTCCTCCTCCTTCTCCTCCTCTGTGGTTGGGGGTGAAAGAATTCCACCACCGTATTCCCTGCGTGTCGTAAAAGGCGACTAAAAGGGACTTCTTTCTTTCTCTCCGGACTATTACCTTTTTTTTTTTCTTCCTATGGGTAGTCTATCCAAGGGTTGTCACCCTCCCTTACACTTTGAAGACACATCCCCTCCTTTTCTTCCTCTCTACAGGTATTCTACCCATCCTCTAGTCTCAGTCTTCCTCCGATGTTTCCCTCACTATCCCGGGAGGTTCTAGTCACTTCGGAGTCTTCGCGGCGGTGTTACTTTTTCCTGCGGAAGTCCTCGGAGCACACCTGGTGACAGGTGCCTTGGGCCAGGGCCCGCAAGGCTCGTGCTTGAAGGGGGACACATGTTGTGATGCTCTTGGGTGGCTGAATCCTTTCTCTCTACCCAGTGTGGGCGATGGGTAACCACGCCGGCCCCAGTCTTTTTGGGACAAAGCTCAAGGACAAATTCAATTGGACCGGGTTGACAAGGCTGCCAGCTTCAAATCCGAAGGCTCATCACTCATAATGACCTTTTTTTTTCTGGCCCTGCAAAGGTCTCCATACCTTTATTTTACTGGGGCACTAGAAACCGCAGTATCTCTTTTCTATGCATTTAACTTTTTAAAATTGTATTATGGTGACACCCTTAAGTTTACAGTAACTGCGCTCTATTTGCTTTCATTGTCAGTTAAGAAATTACTAATTCAAAATGCCGTCCAACCTGAGAGATTGCGAAGTATGTTGCGAGAAGTTCGCTCCTAAGTATTTTAGAAACTCCTCTGCTTGTCGCTTTTGTGTTAGCGACCGTAAGTATGACGATTTGAAAATGAAATATGACATTTTAGAAAAACAACACGAAACCCTGAAGGAGTTTGTTGCGGCCAACATAGTTTTGCCGCAGATTAGCGACACTGCCCCTTCTTTGCCCAACCCGACCATACTGACCTATGCCCAAGTCACGAGAACTCCGAGTACCGAAGCACCTGATGACGGTTTCATTCCTGTATGGAATGGAGCCAGGCCTTATACGCCAATAAAAATGTTGGAGCTCATGACCTTCAATCGATTTGATATTTTAAAGGAGAAAGTTGAAGAGGAACACGAAACCCGGTTGATTGGCGATTCAATGATCAGAGGTCAGTTAACAGAATATTGCGGTCGTGCTTCATATGAGAAACGTAAGTGCATGTGTTTCCCTGGTATAGGTGTAGATGGCATCACTGCGGCGTGACGATGTTATGACCGGCTCAATATCATAGACAGTTCAAGGAAAAAACAAACAATATAATGATATCTGGTATCCTCCCGCGGATGAGAGAAAGTAACGCCTTTTACAGTAAAGCCTTCAGGACTAACAACCGACTAAAGGCATTATGTGCTCAAAAAAATGTCGAGTTTGTGAACTTTGAAAAAAACTTCTATGGTGCAAATGACTTGTACGAACGCGATGGTGTGCACCTAAACCCCGTCGGGGCGGTTAGACTTGGAAGACTCCTTAGTGAGCAAGTGCCACTTTTCAAAGAGAGAGAAAAAAAAAAAACAGCGAACCCCGACAGAGAACGCCACGTAAACAATCAAAGGGTCACCAACCAATCCCACCATGACCATATAAACGCGTGTTACGTAAACGCCCACAGCATTCGAAATAAATTCATAGACCTGGAAGAACTTGCTGCGACGGAAAACTTCTAATATATGCAATCAATTTGAAGCTGTAATCATGGGAGACTTTAACTTACCAGTAAAGAGTTGGGGAGACACGTTAGATATACACTTAGGTCATGATCTATACAGTAACTTATTAGAAAGTGCGATTTATCAGCATGTGCATAAACCAACTCGCGAAAATAACATCCTCGATATACACCTTTTCACCCTCAAATTAAAAAAGTTGAATTTCAAATTTAAAAAGTTGAAATTCAAATTTAAAAAGTTGAAATTCAAATTAAAAATGTTGAATTTCAAATTTAAAAAGTTGAATTTCAATATTAAAAAGTTGAATTTGAAATTTAAAAAGTTGAATTTCAAATTTAAAAAGTTGAAATTCAAATTTAAAAAGTTGAATTTCAAATTGGAGGGGTTATCTCCCCCGTCAGCGTTCGGCCGCTGGCCGCTATATTGAATGACCCGCACTCGGCGCCTCCACCATAGTAATTGAATGGGAACTCTGTAGTTATTTTGTTTTCTTTGTCTCACTCATTCCACATTCGCTCATTCCAAGGACTCATTCCAGACCCCCTCACTCCACACGCATTCATTCCACTAACACTCATTCCACAAACACTCATTCCACACACACTCATTCCACACGCACTCATTCCACAAACCCTCATTCCACACACACTCATTCCACACGCACTCATTCCACAAACACTCGTTTCACACGCACTCATTCCTCAAAGACTCACTCCACACGCACTCATTCCACAAATATTCACTCCACACGCACTCATTCGACAAGGACTCATTCCACACTCACTTATACCACAAACACTCATTCCACAAGCACTCATTCCTTAAAGACTCATTCGACAAATATTCACTCCACACGCACTCATTCCACAAACCTTCATTCCACAAATACTTATTCCACACGCACTCATTCCACAAGCACTCATTCCACAAATACTTATTCTACATGCACTCCTTCCACAAGCATTCATTCCAAAAATACTTATTCCACACGCACTCATTCCACAAACCCTCATTCCACAAATACTTATTCCACATTCACTCATTTCACAAGCACTCATTCCACAAATACTTATTCCACAAGCACTCATTCCACAAATACTTATTCCACAAGCACTCATTCCACAAGCACGCATACCACACATCCCCTCCACGCACACATAAATACATACATAACTCACATAAGGGATATGGAGAGCATAAGGATGATAAAATCGCGTGAGGCGGGTCTGTGGAAGGGAGAAAGCAGCCTTTGACTCCACTCTGGCCGAAAGTGCTGTGTGTGTGGAGTCCCACACACATGAGGTGCGTACTACATAACAGAGCGGACAAGGACCTTATATATGGACGCATCTGGGAGAGGAGACAAAAATTGGTGGAACGCCTAAACTCGAGGATGCTGAATTAACAAGAAAGAAGATATGAATTTTTCAGTTATTATTATTATTTTTTTTTTTTAGATAAGGATAAACCGAGTGTTTATTCTGAAGAATGGGACAGCTGAGTGTCATCGAAGGATAGGGGAGATATGATTGTAAGATTGCGTCGAGTTAAATGTGGATAAACTGAGTTTTTAAGGCAATGACGAACACTACGTTCCTTCTGCCACACTTCGAAAGGATATCAGGGTCGGATGGCATGCGTTCAGTAGCGTCTAGCCTCGAGTCATGTAATTCCTGTTGGGAGGGACTTATGATAAAAGATGTTGAGTAATGCAAAGTAAAGTCATCGGCTAAAGTCATGGTTTGGAGCTGCAGAATGACCTTCGACCTTCCTATCACTTGTGAATGGGGAGGAGAAACGTCAATTGTCACCTTGACACACTTCCAAACACTTATCCCCTATTATATAATAACACTCAGCTGTTACCATCTTCTACACTAAATATCCTCAGTTTGTCCATGAATCAAAGTCTTAATTGGAAACCTCATATCCTTTCTTATTAAATCGGCTTCCTCGGGGTTAGGCGTTCTGTATCGTCTCCACCAGCTATTTTTCCAGTCAAGGAAGGTGGATCAGCAGCCACCATCTAAAACCAAACCAGAGGGAGCTGTCCGCTCAGGAGCCCTGCCGTGTACAACTTAGCATAGTACTCTGCCCAACGAACCCGGTACCCATTTGCACCAAATAGTACCTGTCCATCAGCCGTTACGGGTAGTACTTGTCTGAGATGTGGAATTGAAGCGAAGCTTTTTCAGAGCTCGAAAAGCAGGTCCAGTGACGTTTGGATTGAGACAGACCTCAACATCCAAAGCAAAACCTTCGGCATACCTCTCCTTATACCACCTCAGCAGACTTATAATTATTCGTGACAGAGTTCTGTACCGACCCAGCCAGAGCGCAGCACGACATATATATATATATATATATATATATATATATATATATATATATATATATATATATATATATATATATATATATATATATATATATATATATCAAGGACAAAAACCAAAACAAAAACAAAAAATCCGCTAGACGTTGCTCCAACAATAGAAAACAGAACGAGAGGCCAGCGGAAGGAACAAATGAATGAACGGTTAACTCTTGCAGGGATGAGCAACTGTAGAAAGTCTTGGCCAGCGGAGCCGCGGGACTTGGGGAGCCATGCAGTTAGCAAGTTCAAAAGAGCCGTCACCATAAAAATATCGATAGAAGATACAAAGATATGCAACATTGTGGCGGATTTAAGAGGTAGATGACCGCTAGTAAGAGGAGCGGAGGTGATAAGACGAAGAGCCCCTGGCTCCACTCTGTCTAGCAGAGCTGCGTATGTGGAGATGTGGAGATGCACACTCCATACGAGGGCGAACAATGCCCCTGTATATGGACAGCATCTGAGAGAGATCTTTCTTTTTTCCATTCTTACTTTTTCTTTTATTAACTATATTCTTCCTTTCTTCCTTCTTTCTTTGGCATATTATTCCATTCAACTCCTTCCTTTACCTCCAGTGGACAAAACTTCATTCTGAAAGTAACTATTTTTTCTTCTGTCCTTTCCTCACCGATTCCTTTCCTCTTGTTTCGAATTATATCCTCCTTTTATACATCGCTTTTCTGTATCCATACATTTTTAAGATCCGTTTTCTTCATAATTTTCTTCCATCATGGGTTTCCTTCTACAGTTTTCGTCCACGTTTTAACCGACCACCGTGCATACTAATTGGCCTCTTCCTACCTTACCTTAGTAGACACTTTTCCTTTCTTCATCACCCCCTTAGTTCTCTTCCCCCCTCACACATTTACCAACCAACCCGTAGCGTCGGTGCGACTCGCAAGAAACTGTGTAACTAACGGCGCCTCCGACAAGCGAACTGGTACAACTCGTCACGGCAAAAGCAGGGGTCACATTTATATCATGTACACAAATGCACGTAGTTTAATACCCAAAAAGGACGAAACTAGGGCGTATATTGCAACAGAGAAACCAGATGTGGGAGCCATCACAGAGACTTGGGCCAACTCTAAACATCTAGAATCCGAACTGTAATTCCCCGGGTACGAAAGCTTCCACAAAAGTCGAAAGCACAATAGAGGAGGAGTAGTAGTTTGCTACGTAAAAAGTACACTCCATGATATAAAAATAGTCAAACAGGACTCAGAGAAATACGATTCTGTCTATGTGGAAATAAACACAAATAACAAGAAACTAACACTTGCAACCGTATACAGGCCTCCAAAACAACAGGCAGCCGATGACACTGCCCTCTACGAAGAGATTCACTCTCTAACACAAAGCAAGGAAGCAATTATAATTGGGGACTTTAATTGCCCTAACATTGACTGGGGACTGATGACTGGAGATCAAGAGGGTAACAAACTTATAAAAATGGTGAAGGATTCGTTCCTCACTCAAGTTGTAACTCAACCAACCAGAGAAAACAATCTGCTGGATCTGGTATTAGTAAGCGACCCCGACCTCATTCGCGACTGTACAGTTGGTGAGAAACTTAATAGTTGCGATCACCACTTAATCCGTTTTAGTCAACATATGTCACAAACTCGCAGATAATCCGTCAGTGATACCAGATTACAAAAAAGGAAATTTCAACTTATCCCGTGCGCTGCTTCCCCCTACGACCTGAGACGAACTTGACATCACCGACAATACAATCGACGACGCGTGGAACGTCTTCAAAGTTAAGCTGTTGCAGGTAGAGAAGGCTACAGTGCCTACGAAATCCAGGCGAGTAAATGGGGCCGTAGATCCACCGTGGATGACCAGAGAAATAAAAAGGGCAGTAAACCTAAAAAAGGAATTATAATTTGATGAAGGAGAATGACACGGCCGAAGCCCGCACACAGTACCACAACAGCCTCAGAGCTTGTCGCAGCCTTATTCTGAGTAGCAAACGCAACTATGAAAAGCAAATAGCGCGCGAAATCAAAACTAACTTCAAGAAATTCTTCACGTACATAAGATCGAAAAAGAAAGTAAAATCTAATATTGGTCCCCTAACAGACGAGACTGAATCTGTAACTCAGGACAGTAATCAGATGGCCAGAATCCTCAACAGTAACTTCGCATCCGTATTCACAGTCGAAGACATCGAAACCATTGCCGAGGGCCCTGACCCGTCGAGTGAGATCACGCCCCTGGAAATTGACTCAATATGCGACCAAGAAGTAAAAAAGTACTTGGACAAACTCGACACGAACAAGTCAACGGGACCCGACAGTTTGTCCCCGCGGTTATTAAAAAAGCTTAAACAACAAATACTTCAACCACTCACTAAGATATTCAACCGGTCAGTTCAACTGAACAAGGTCCCGGAAGAGTGGAAGATGGCGAACGTAACACCGATTTTCAAAAAAAGGAGACAAAAGCGTTGCATTAAACTACAAGCCCATAAGTTTGACATCAGTGCCAGGAAAAATACTCGAAAAAATTATTAGAGACAAACTTGTTAAATTTCTAGAAGACGATAATATAATCTCCGACACCCAGCATGGCTTCAGAAACAAGCGCTCCTGCCTAACGAATTTATTAGACTTCTTCCAAGGTATATATAAGAACTGGGATGCTCACATCCCCAGTGATGTTATATACCTGGACTTTCAGAAAGCCTTCGACAAGGTACCGCACGAGCGACTCCTTAAGAAACTGCACTCGGCGGGCATTGGAGCCAATCTGATCGCGTGGATAAGAGATTGGCTCACCAGCAGAAAACAACGAGTACTACTCAACGGACAGCCTTCCGATTGGCTTCCAGTCACTAGTGGAGTGCCTCAAGGGTCAGTGCTGGGACCCATCCTCTTTATCATATATATCAATGACCTAGAATCAGGACTGAAATCCACAATATCCAAATTTGCTGATGACACCAAGGTGGGGGGAAAGGCCCTCACAAAGACCGACTGCGGAATCATTCAGAAAGACCTCAATCACATTATCGAATGGTCGGAAAAATGGCAAATGTCTTTTAATGTTGACAAATGCAAAGTCATGCACATTGGGTCCCAAAATAGTAACCACACATACATCATGAATGGGAAACCTCTGCAGGCGATGCAGGAGGAAAAGGATCTTGGAGTCACTATCAGCAGTGACCTGAAACACGCGAATCACTGTAAAAAAGCATACAACAAAGCCAACACTATGCTCGGGTTCATAGCGAGGAACTTCGAGTGTAAAACACCAGACGTGATGCTATCCTTGTATAATTCCATGGTAAGACCACACCTCGAGTATGCAGTACAGTTCTGGTTTCCTAATTACAGAAAGGACATTGCTTTACTGGAAAGGATTCAACGACGCGCCACAAAGATGATTCCAACCTTAAGGGCTCAACCGTACGAGGAACGACTCAAGCGACTCAATCTCTTTACATTGGAGAAAAGACGCCTACGAGGGGATATGATTCAAGTCTTCAAGTACCTGAAAAAGTTCAATAACGTCGATTACTCCAAATTCTTTGAACTGCAAACCAACTCAAGAACTAGAAATAACGGTTTACCCATTCAGTCGAGTCGATGTAATACAGACATCGGAAGGAGTTTCTTTTCAAACCGAGTCATCCGCCACTGGAACAATCTTCCCTCATAAGTAGTAAATGCGAATACCATCAACTCCTTCAAATATAGAATCGACCGTCACTTCGCTGCGTCGGGAGTAAACTGAATAACGAGGTGCTTTCGTCTGCTCCTCAGTATCGATGTGCTTCCATCTGCTCCTCAAGCCCCAAGTGGCGGTCGAGCAGATTAAATCACCCAAGCGGGCGACTTCGTAATGAGCCAATAGGCTTTATGTTGCCTGCATTTCCATGTTTCCATGTTTCTCATTCCCCCCCTCTCAACCCCCTTTCCCATTCCTGTCTTCCCCTTTCATCCACCTATCTACCTCCCTTCCTTGCACAATCACCTTCCTCCCCCCTCATCTTCCCCTTTCCACCCCGTTCTCGTAAAGGCTAGTGTCATGGTTGATTATGGAAATGGCACCATTAATATTCCAGCTTGTTCCCACATCTCTTCGGGTGACTTGAGAATTCCCTCCTTCTCTCTCCTTCCCTCAATCAATCCATACTACTGGGAGGGAGGAAATGTGCATCATATTGGAAAGCACATTGGTAGGGCTAAATTATTTGTTAAACAAGTTTTTTTGAAATTCTCAAAAAATGAGTAGGTTTCAAGGTTGGGAACTCAAAAAGTTTTTTTTTTCAGAGTCGTTTTTTTGCGAATTTATTCGATTTTTTACCCTTTCGAGTCGTTATTTGAGCCAGGTCGCTTATTACTAAATATAGTCCTTTCATTTTGCCGTCGATTGATACCAAAAAACGTTTCTGTTGCCCCAGAAATAAGTGAGTTATGGCGATTCGCACCAAAGCGGTTGATTTTCCAAAATTAGCGACAGGGCTGGGGCAAGTTTCCGGTCCATAGTGTAGGGTTCACTGCTTATCATAATAAATGCTAATATTCCAGTGTTTCATATTTTGTTTATCTTTTTGCAGTGGCTGTACACTATTGCAAAGTAAGTATTTTTTTCATCATTTTTTTTAACGAAAAAATTCCATATAAGAAACTGCAAATCATTTTCCCATATGTTGCACACTGGATAATTTTTCCTACCATTCTTCTTTCCTAAACTCGTTTAAATATTGATTGTTTGAACAGTATTGTCGATATTATCGCCGAAAGTGCAATAATTTTGGTTTCGAGAAATCGGCTCATAATGTTGAGGAGAGTTTTTTCGTGCATGTTGCGGCATGTAATATTGAAATGGTGATGCCATAATGCGTTATTAGCTTTATCACACACGGTGTGGTTTCAGGAGACGCCACCTCCTTCTATGTTGCCAATTTTTTTTTGCACTAAAATCCCCTGGCTCGTGTTAGTGTCTTTACCACTAACTTTCTCCTTCTTTTCTTGTCCTGTGGTGTTGTTTGGCGAATCTCTTGGATTATAAATCTTTGTAGAGTCTTCTTGGATGCTCCGAAGTCTCGCTGTGACAGAGGGAGGGCGAGAGGGTCTATGGCGTCGCCATTTATTACGATAATGCTACTTTACAAAATGTGACAGAAAAACTAAATAAAACCCAATACATTTGGAGTGAACAACATCTATCGAGACTCCTATCGGTCTCGAGAGAGCGGGCGCCCCCGATACAACACTATATATATATATATATATATATATATATATATATATATATATATATATATATATATATATATATATATATATATATATATATATATATATATATATATATATATATATATATATATATATATGCTTTTTTTGAAGCATTGATAATGACCATATGACAATGTAACTGAAAGAAAACGTGTAAGGAATTATGGTACACTGTGATATTTTTTCTCAGTTTCACCAGTGTGACTCCAGAAGTTAGTTAATAGCATTGTCATCGCTGACGTTGGTTGTAGTGCTGGTAAGGGTGACAGTATTTTATACCGAGAAAAAAAATCAGTAAGTTCGCCATGCGCTGGCTTTCATTTACTAATTTACCATAACTGTCAGTTAAGGGTTTAATGCCCCTTCTAACCGTCTTTTTGTTGGTTATATAACTGAAGAAAGACTTTGGCTTAGTTTTACAAATTACGGTAATATTTTCTTCGTACCTGCGATTTGCCTGGCTTACTAGTCTTTTCACTCGTCGCCTGGCTTCATGATAAAGTCTGATACTTTTAGGCGTGTTTTGGACTTTCTTTAGCCTGTAGACCGAATTTCTCTCCTTTACGTTATGTTTGATTTCACTGTTAAACCATGGTGGACAATTGTTAGTAATACGTCGCTTTACGCAATAGGTGACTTACATATTATGCTAAGTAATTGATTTTCAGAGTTTAGCCAGGCTTCCTCTACGTTGGAATCATCTGATAATAATATTTCTGTCAATTTACTCTCTGCGAAATGTGCACTTTTGAAATTAGGCACCAATATTTTATTTGCAGTCACTTTTGTTTGAGCTTTCATGTCTAATTTGTTATCGCATGAACGTTCTCCTACAAGAACTAGATTATCTTGGGTTACTGTAACAAGGTCTAGTCACTCTAGTGTGTTATTTCAGTAACAATTTGACTTCTGTAATTATCCTCTAAAAAATTCAAGCATTATGTGACACCCAATAGTGTCGTCCAAGCAATATGAGGGAGATTAGTCTTCTAATATCAGTGAGTCGTTCTTATTGAGTGACTGCCGTTAAACGTCATTACCGTTCAATATCATCATCGAGTGACTGACCCGGAGAACTGTAGGTAATGGATATACTTATTTTATATATTACAGTATATACTCCTACACACAGATGTTCAACAGTAGTCTCTTGATATTCTACCGGTGGGCAAATAGCTTTTGACATACAGAGCCACCACACCCCCACCCCTACGGTTGATGGGATCCTTTTTGAAGAGAAAGTAGTCATTAATATTGTATTATGGGGAGGCGGTGGCTGAGTCGTCAAAGTAACGGCCTCGTGTTCAGGGAGGACCGCGCGTTCCCAATCGCCCACCTGCCAAGCTTGATTTTTCCGCCGCGCCCCCGAGTGACTAAAACAATGCACATGCTGTCAGAAGACCACCTATCAACCCGGACCGATTCTAGGATCAAAGATGAGCTCTGGGAGGGCAGCATGAGCCAATGCAAGATGGCGCCATATAAACTCTCCCTGCGCCAGAAAACGGGCTGGGACCATCAGGACCTACCGGAAAAAGAAGCCTTGACCGACCATCAGGATCCACAAGAAAGAAGCCTACAAAGGCATGCAATGTAAAAAAAAAAAAAAAAAAAAAAAAAAATCTGAAATTAAATCAATATTTGAGAGATCAATGAATGCTTTGGCTATAGCAATTAGGCTATGTCGAAATTTTATGTTGGAACAAGTCATCTCGATTATTCTTCAGTCTAGTCACAGCATGGAAATTTGGGACTAATAGACTATATTTAGGTTTGGTCATGGATGTTACGTAACTTGTGGTTTTATGATTTGGCGTTAAATGTGCCGCATGACATCCATTTACACGGAGAGGATGGGACGACTTAGCCGATAACAGTTTTTCGAATGAGAGTTGCGCACTTTAATTTAGAAGCCCTCCAAATGTAGCTGCTCCGACAGGGGTCAAGTGCAGACCGTCCCTTTGGAACAGTGCACCCTGGCCGTAGAAATGATCCCAAGTATTGAAAGATCCCACGTCGAGTTCCCTGCAAATAATCTTCAAGCGGCTATTAAAATTGAAGACCTTGTTGTAGAACTCTTTCGCAGCTACGTAACACCCTTCGAAGAATTCCTAAAATTATAATGTTTGGTGATTTAATCTTAATAAACTTTTGTTTAAGCCTACGGTACTTTTCTAATAATCAGCAGGAACACCCTGCAGACAGAAGGACGGCCCATAAAGAAATGGAAAGAAAGAATACCGGAACATGATGAAGGCTTCTTCAAAGCCATTTCTACTGTGTCTAGGGAAACTAGGGAAAGATAGAGAAGGATATGAAAGGTATTTCCTAGGGTGAGGGCAGGAAAGAGGCGGCGGAAATGGCAAGTATGCTAAGGGCCGATTTCACAGTCACTTTCGTTTGTTACTAATGATTGGTAATAACCGTTACCAACAAGAAATCCGCTTCCACAGTCGTCTTTTGCGGCGCTGTTCGTGTCAGTCAGTACCAGAGATTGGAACCTCTGGTAATGACGCTCTGGTAGCCGGGGAGCATTATTGTGAACTGTATACTGGCTAAGCCCCATACCCTCAACCAGCCAATCAACAGTCAGATGTGTCAGCCAGACCGAGCCAGTCACGATGCAGGAAGGGCTTGGACAATGACGTCATAAACAGTTTATATGTATCAAATATATGAAATTAATATAATATTGCCTTATTATTAACAACAGTGTGTGAGAAGTAATAGTCCATAAACGACTAGTTGAAAACTACTCTTTAATGCATTTTCTTAAGGTTGAAGCCAGACAACTCTGATAAAAAGGTGATGAAGGATGTAAAGTTGCCATGTACACTCGGACACAACAATAGTGTAACCTCCAGGTTGGGAACAGAAATTAATCCGCTTCGGACCCCCCAACCCCCACCTCACCACTCCACCAATAGGTTTTTTTCTTCCATGCCAATTTTTTCATATAAGTATTAAGCTACTGTAAAAAGAAACAATGCCACTTGACAAAGAAAATTTTCCTAAAGAAGACCATATCAGTATATTTTAAGTAATTAAGTTAGAAAGGGAGATAAGCAAATTTTTATTCAAAATTATAAGCGATGGACGAGTGGCTTCGTAGCGTAAAAGCACATATAGCCTAATATTAGACCATTTATTAAGTTCGTATAAAAACTTGCTTACCTCCCTTTCTTTCTAACGTCAGTACGGAGGCACATTTTTTAAGGACAATACGAGGCACTCCATTAGGTCCATAAGCCTTCTGAGGATTGAGGCCAGAGAGGGCATAAAAACATCATTTTGAAGAATCTTGATAAGAGGCATAAGAGTCAGAGGGGGGATGAGTACGAGGAATATGCCCAGAATCGTCCAGAGTGGAGTTTTTAGAAAAAGTTTGAGAGAAGAGTTCGGCCTTAGAGACAAATGAGACGGCAGTGTTGCCGTCAGGACTGAGGAGAGGAGGGAAAGATGAAGAAGTGAAGTTGGAGGAAATGTTTTTAGCTAGATGCCAGAAGTCACGGGAAGAGTTAGAGAAAGCAAGGTTTTGGAATTTTCTGTTAAAGAGTTTTTGGTTAGTCGGAGAATATATTTGGCACGATTCCGGGCAGAAATATAAAATTCATGGTTAGCATTAGTTCGAAGGCTTTGGTATCTTTTGTGAGCTGCCTCACTTTCTTTGACAGCACGAGAACAAGCGTGATTAAACCAAGGCTTTTTAGCATGAGGAGTAGAGAAAGTACGTGGGATGTATGCCTCCATTCCAGAGACAATCACCTCTGTGATGCGCTGAGCACACACAGAGGGGTCTCGCTCCTGGAAGCAATAATCATTCCACGGAAAATCAGAAAAGTACATCCTCAGGTCGTCCCACCGAGCTGAAGCAAAATGCCAGAAGCATCGCCTCTTCGGTGAGTCCAGAGGGTGTACAGGAGCGATAGGACAGGATACAGAAATAAGGTTGTGATCGGAGGAGCCCAACGGAGAGAACAGTTTGACAGAGTAAGCAGAAGGGTTTGAGGTAAGGAAGAGGTCTAGAATGTTGGGCCTGTCTCCAAAACGGTCGGGAATACGTGTAGGGTGCTGGACCAACTGCTCTAGATCATTGAGGATAGCAAAGTTGTAGGCTTGTTCACCAGGCTGGTCAGTGAAAGAGGATGAAAGCCAAAGCTGGTGGTGAACATTGAAATCTCCTAGGATGGAGATTTCAGCGAAGGGAGAGTGGGTCAAGATGTGCTCCACTTTAGAGTTCAAGTAGTCAAAGAATTTTACATAGATAGTAGTTAGGTGAGAGATAAACAGCACAGATGTATTTAGTAACAGAATGACAATGAAGTCTTAGCCAGATGGTGGAAAATTCTGAAGAATCAATGTTGTGGGCACGAGAGCAAGTGATGTCGTTGCGCACGTAGGCGCAACATCCAGCTTTGGATTGAAATTTAGGATAGTGATAGTAGGAGGGAACAGAGTAGAGATTGCTGTCAGTAACCTCAGAAACCTGTGTTTCGGTAAGGAAGAGAAGGTGAGGTTTAGAGGAAGAGAGATGGTGTTCCACGGAATGAAAATTAGAACGAAGACCGCGAATGTTGCAGAAATTGAGAAGAAAGAGGTTCGAGGAGTTATCAAGACACCACTCGGGTCGGCAGCCAGAAGGGAATTCTTCCCTGGGGGAATTTGTGCCCCCCCCCCCCCAGGCGGGGACTCCGAGGCAAGGTGAAGGTGCGCCATTTTGAAATTTGAATTTTGGGAAAAGGTGTGTATGTTGTGTGAATGTAGTGTGGTGTGGATAGAGAGAGGATCTGTCTTTAGAGAGCATGCTTGACTCTGAAGTTCGCCTCTTGTAGCCTGTGGTGCACTTCTTTGATCTGCTGTAGATGGTGTTGCCAGTCGCTTGAAAAGATAAGAATATCGTCTAAGTACACAGATACCCCATTTAAGCCTTGTAACAACAAATTCATTGCTCTTTGAAATGTGGCTGGATAGTTTCTCATGCCAAAGCGGGCCACAAGATATTGAAAGAGCCCGAAGGGAGTGATAAAGGCGGAGATGAGTTGAGCCTCTTTAGTAAGGGCGACGTGATAATACCCTTTTAATAAATCCAGCTTTGATACATACTTAGCATTATCCACTTCATCTATGAGGTCATCTACCCGAGGAAGAGGGTAGGCGTCTGGCACGGTTACGGCGTTCACTCTGCGGTAGTCTGTACAGATGCGGAGCTGACCGTCCTCCTTGGCAACGAGAAGACAGGGAGACGCCCATGGAGAACTGCTGGGGACGGCCAAACCCTGTTCGTGTAGATAGTCCACCTCCTTCATTTGTTCCCGCCTCTTGAGGGTTGAGCCTGTATGGAGCCTGGCGAATAGGTGTCGTTCCGGGAAGTAGCTGCACATCATGAGAGAGAACATTGCAAAGTTTTGGGTTGTCGCCAAAGATGGCGTTGAATTGGTTGATGAGTGATGGAATGTCCTGAGCTTGCGAGGGGTTGAAATGAGCAAGGTGTTCATCCAGGCGTTGAAGGATGTAAGAGTTTTGTTGCGTGTCTGTAGGGTGTGTTGTACTTGACATACACAAAGGGATAACAGTGTTATCATGACATACACGCGGAATACTAGATGAACAAACAGATCGGTAGTCAGGGGCAGGATTTGGTTTGGAGCCAGGTTCAGATGACTCAGTTGAGTCAAGTGAACCAGCACCAGGGCTTGGCTGGGATGCAGGGGCTGGATGCTTACTTTGATATAGTTTTAAGAGGTTTACATGAATTAACTGAGTTGACTTGCGACGGTCAGGGGTGCTGATGACATAATCGTTGTCTCCTACTTTCTGCAAGATGTTATAAGGACCATGATACTTAATTTGCAAGGGTGATTTAGGGGATGGAATGAAGGCAAGAACTTGATCACTCTCATTAAATGTTCTGATTTTAGCCTTCTTACCAAAATTTACTTTCATGGCTTGTTGAGCGCAATTTAAGTTGTTTCGGGCAAATGATTGAACTTTAGATAGGGTTGCTTTTAAGTGGTCTAGATAGTTAGTGACAGAGACAAGCTTATGAGTGGTGGAGTCTAGTAGCTTGTCTTTAACAACCCTTAGTGGCCCTCTCACTTTCCTTCCGAACAACAACTCTAAGGGGGGGACTCCTAAAGACTCATTAGGTGTTTCTCGGATGGCAAATAGCATGTAAGGAAGAGCGTCATCCCAATCGAGGTCTTGTTCGTGACAAAATTTACGTAGATTTTTTAGTGATTGATGGCACCTCTCTAGAGCTCCCTGTGACTGTGGGTGGTAAGCAGTAGACAGAGTTTGTGTGATGCCCAGCTCATTCAAGACTGCTTTAAATAGATCGCTGGTGAAATTAGTACCTCGGTCACTCTGGATCTCCTGAGAAATCCCGAACGTGGTGAACAATTGACTGAGCTTTGAGACAATAGTTTTAGAAGTGATGTTTTTGATGGGAAAGGCCTCAGGATACCTAGTTGTGGGATCAAGAATGTTAGTATATATTGATTACCCTTTTTTGTTTTCGGCAGGGGACCAACAATGTCAATGACTATTTTTTGAAAGGGGATGGGATGGAGTGGATAGGGGGGAACAGTATGGTTAGGTTTGCCTGCAACCTAGCAAGTATGACACGAGTCAACATGAGTTTTGACATCCTCCCTAAGTCCTGGCCAATAAAAGTCTGTCAGGATCTTCTTACTTGTTTTCTTGATCCCTAGGTGGCCGGCAAAACTGTCATGAGCGATCTCAAGAACAGGTTGTCTTAGAACAGTAGGCAAGACTATCTGATGGGCTACGGCCCAAGTAGCTTCATCTGAAACTTTAGCGGGTCGAAACACTCTCATAAGAATCTGATCCTGCTCGTAGAAGGAGGGATAGTGAGTGATTTGGTCTTTGGGAGTGACTCTATTGTAAAACTTGGCCAAGGTGGAGTCTTCCCGCTGAGCCTGTGTAAGTACTTTATTTGTGAATAGCTGATTGACTTCAGCAGAGGAGTGACTGCCTTTAGGGGGTGAAGGTGGTAATTGATCAGCCCTTCTGGATTGTGCATGAGTGGTCACACAAGCAGGAAATAAATAAGGTTGCAGTTTCTCAAGGTGCACGGTGGGGTTTTGAGTCAACAATGTTTCGCTGATCACCAAATATCACCCAAATAAATAAATATATATATATATATATATATATATATATATATATATATATATATATATATATATATATATATATATATATATATATATATATATATATATATATATATATATATATATACACGTGAGAATATGTGTGTGTGTGTGTGTGTGTGTGTGTGTGTGTGTGTGTGTGTGTGTGTGTGTGTGTGCAGTTATTGTTTATATATATTCTTCATGTTTACTTTTTGTTTGTTTATTTTTCACATTTATCCTTCATAATCCTCCGCTCAGCTGATGCAATGTTTGCATGTCCCGACACTCCGGCATACCAACACTGCCGAATCAGGCGCCTTCGTCTTGTCATTATCGTCACCAGGTTGGGAGTCGCCGATACCAGGAAAACAACGACTGTGAAAGCAGCCCTAGGGCAAGGCCGGCGGTAGGGTGGGTAAAGCGATGAGGGAGGCAGTAAGGCAGCTTCGCTAGGATTTTAGTTTCCTGTTAGTTATTAACTTCTACTAAATTCTGTCGATATCAATTTAGCTTTTAGATTCTGTGCAGAACTGTAATGAACTATTCAAAGTTAGCGCAGTGTTAGCGAAATGGAGAAATTACGGATGATTGCGGTAGTAGGTGAGGGCTGTCTCGAATCGAAGTCCCGCCTGAATTATGCGTTAAGTTAGGAGGAGACGAGGGGGATTAGCTACTCGGAATTCCATTGAGAATTCAGAAATAGGTCACAGGTCAGCCCGGTAAATGCAGCTGCTGGTCGGGTGCGCGGGTGTGGCTGTGATACCATTCCAGACAAAGAAATATTTAATAACTACACGGAATAGTGTTTCTCTGATGTTGTGTTAATATGTGCCTTTGTTATAGAGATTACTACGTGAAGAATTTGAAAAGTACAGGATTAATTAAAATTGTACGTATCCGTTCTCTGAAGCACAGTCCGAACTCTATGTCCACTCAAACGGTTTAGAACACCCAAATATCCGGAAATAAGTCGCGTAAGACACACTGAAAGCAGCTGGAAAGCACTAAAACGTCTAAACAAAGCTACAAAAATAGCAACAAGAACAAGCAGATTGTAGAGTGGCAGGGCGGTTGTGCAAGTGTTGAACTGATCGAATGCCTCGGCGTTGACCTGAGGTGCCCCAGAGGCTAAAAGTAGTTGTTATCACTCTGAGAGCTAGAACAAAACTCGAGAGAGAGAGAGAGAGAGAGAGAGAGAGAGAGAGAGAGAGAGAGAGAGAGAGAGAGAGAGAGAGAGAGATAACACAGTGTTTCCCACCCTTACCCTCCGCCATTACTCACAAAATAGGCGGAGGAAGCACGGCGGTGAAAGAGCAACGAGAGAGGAAGGGGGGCAGAAGAGAGAGGATAAAAAAATGAAAAAAAGGTAGGTTGGGAGGAAGGGAAGAGTGCCTCGGTGGCACTGTTTGGAGAAACCCCGGAGAGACTGGCACTGTTCCAAATGGAGCAGCGAGCGAGAGGAGGAAGGAGGGGAAGAGGAGTAGAAGCAGGAGACGGCAGAGGAAAACTATGAAAAGAGGAAATAATAGTAGAAAAGAGGAAGAGGAGGAGGAGGAAGATAAATAAAATGAAGACTATTTCACTGCACTATTACTCAGAAGAAACTCCTGCCAATGTCTTAATTACAACGCCTCGCTTGAATTGACAGAATGGTATTTGTATTTTTTGCGTTTTGTAGCCCGGAGAACTTCGTGAGATCGACGTTAGTGAACTTCTGCGGGAAAGAGGAGGAAAAGCAGATGTAGGAAGGAGAAAGAGGTAAAATAAAATGAGAAAATGAGATCATGGAAGGGAAGTTGAAAAAGAAGGAGAAAAATAGAGGGGGAAAAGGAGGAGGAAGTGGAGGAGGAGAAGGAGGAGAAAAATAGAGAGGGACAGGAAAGAGCAGTTGAATAGGGGAAGTAGTAAAGGGGCTTTCTCACATACATGACCTTGAACGCGACAGTTGCCCGACTGCCATTCGTGCAGCATTCGAGTTCATATTCGTAGCACATCGTCTAGTCATCGTTGGGGAAATCCGTGCACAACAAGTGCTGTCCGATGAGTCGGCTAGGAGCACGAAAAATAAGCGGTGCTTATTTTTCGTGCAGCTCTCGGCGTGGCCGGCGATCTTGTCAAAGATCGGGCACGAGTGTTGCAGGCATCGTGCAGCACTCGCGGTGATCGTCCAGCTATGGTGCAGCATTTGTGCAGCTTTCGTTATAGGTCGGGCAGCACTCGTGCAGTGATCGGGCATGAAATTCCAATTTTGGCCATTACAACAGCTGCCCGACAGCTGCACGATAGCTTTCCGGCGAATCGTTCACCTGATCGAATCCTGGACGATAGCTGAACGAGTGCTGCCCAATACGTGTGTGTATATGTGAGTGGTTTGGTAACGTTGCAGACCGTCGGCTACAAGAACTTCCACCACGCTCGCTTCCCCTCGAAGTCATGCAACCCTATTTGACGTCCTGGTTCTCCCTGTCACCCTGCCTGCCACCCTGTACTCCTGACAACCCACCTGACGCCCCTGTGTGTTACCCTGACCTGACGCCCCTGCTTGCTGCACTTGCACAACCACCTGACAGAGAGCCAGACACAGATGGTGGAGGAGAACAATGAGCTCACGGAGGAGAGACCCGAGACCTAGTATTTACAGGGCATGGACTCGTGGGATGAATTGACACATGTGAGTCTCTCTCTCTCTCTCTCTCTCTCTCTCTCTCTCTCTCTCTCTCTCTCTCTCTCTCTCTCTCTCTCTCTCTCTCTCTCTCTCTCTCTCTCTGCCCACCAAACAGTACAAGTCAGTAATAACCAAAAAGCATTTCAGCCCAGGAGTTTCTTCATTTAGAAGACTGTGAAATCAAGGTGCACACAGTGTGACACATACACATACAGTCCCGGCAATACCCATAGACCAAATATAATACACCTGCAATAATCGGGAGGGTAGTACTTATTGGCCATGACACACACACACACACACACACACACACACACACACACACACACGTCTTGACATAAGAGCTCAAACAAGGATTGCAGAGAATAAGATATTGGTTCCCAATTTTGAAAGAGCGGATTTTGAAAGACTAATACAGTCATTAACGAACTTTCAATTAGTTTCCAACATCGACGTCGAAGAATCTTGGCAAGACTTTAAATCTCGATTACTAACTGAACAAAATAAATCTGTGCAATCTTGTGAAAAAGCGCCGAAAAGTTAAAAATCCTCCGTGGTTTAATAATGAAATCAAACTTGCTTCCCAAAAGAGAAAATTGTTATATAGGCAAAAGCAGGGTTGGCAAAAACCCATGTTTTTTTTGGTTTAAACCAGTTTTTTTTTTTTTTTTTTTTTTTTTGTTTAAACAACTTTTTTTTTTCAGTATGTTTATTCCAGTAATTCTATCCGTATATACATATATGGGTTTGAAAAGGAATTATAGATTGATTTAGAGATGGATTTAGCAAAATATTCATTTGATCTTCATGCAATCTGTAACAGAAGCAAAATGCAGCTCCTCTAACATGCTTTTTAATTGCAATGTTAAAGAGTAGTAAAACATGAACGACCTCTTCTAATTTTCCAGTTGCATGCTACAAAAACAGTTGTGAGAGAGAGAGAGAGAGAGAGAGACACAGGGGGGTGTCTTGTTTTTTTTTTTTTATACACTTTATCGGCGGTTTAGGGGAGTTGCAAATATATATATATATATATATATATATATATATATATATATATATATATATATATATATTTTTTTTTTTTTTTTTTTTTTTTTACGTCGCGGCCTATAGCGCCGGTAGGCTTTTTCCCGGTGGGGCCTGATGGTCGGCCCAAAGCTTCTTCCCGGTGGGTCCTGATGGTCGGCCCAGCCCGTTTTGGCGCAGGCGAGTGTTTATAGTGGCGCCATCTTGCATTGGCTCATGCTGCCCTCCCGGAGCTCATCTTCAATCCTAGAATCTAGAGTCCGGGTTGATAGGTGGTCTTCTGGACAGCATGCGGGTAGTTTTAAGCCACTCGGCAGCGGCTGAAAAATCCCAGCTTGGTGGCACCGGGCGGGGATTGAACTCGCGCCCTCCTGAACGCGGTGGTGTTACTCTGTCGATTCAGCCACCGCCTCCCCATACATATCTATATATATATATATATAGATATATATATATATATATATATATATATATATATATATATATATATATATATATATATATATATATATATATATATATATATATATATATATATATATATATATATTTGCCACTTCACTAAACAGCAGATAAATTGTTTAAAAAAAAATCCTTTCCAACAATGCATACAGAAAAATACTGGTAGCTAAATTATGTGTAAATTCAAATGTAGTACAATACTTATTCATACTTATTGTTTTCTGAAACTTACTGAGCAAATGCATATAACATACTGTACTGCACTAAGCCACAAATGGTTTAAACCAATAAAAAAACAGTGGTTTAAACCAACTAATAAAACCATTTTTTTTTCTTTTGTGTGTATCTTTGTTAGTTTCATCAGTATTGTGGTTTTAACTATATATTTAAGATTTTAATTATGTACAGCAGGGTTGGCGGTTTAAACCAGGGGTGTCAAACTCAAAACCCTTGGAGGGCCAATTCATACTCTGAAGTGCCGTTATGGGGGCCAACAAGGGTAGAAAATACATTGACAAGATTGAAGCTACCGTGATACCGTGGGCCATTTATGACTATCCCGCGGGCCATGAGTTTGACACCCCTGGTTTAAACCAAAAAAACATCAATAAAACCAGTGTTTTTTGTGAATCTTTTTTAGTTTCATCAGATATTGTGGTTTTAATTATATGTGGTTTTATTATTTTTATTATGCACAGTCATTTTACTAACACCAGGATGAAAACGTCAGTTGGTAAACTCAAATCTCTATTCAAATGCTGTAACTCAGAGTAACTGAAAACATAATTTTGGTATATATAATATATATATATATATATATATATATATATATATATATATATATATACAAAGAGGTGGCTGAAAGATAGGTCCTTTCAGGAGGAGGAGGTGTCCTTCCCTCCTCTTCAAGTCGTAGGCAGGAGGAAATACAGATGAAGGAAGATTGTTGCATTGCGGCGGAATTTAAGAGGTAGAAGACTACAGCATGGAGGAGGAGAGCTGATGAGACGAAGCTTTGCCTCCACTCTGAGCTGAGAAGTTGTGAGGGAGTGGAGCCCCCACCATGGACGATATGAGGGGCGGGACAAGGGGACATATACTGTGCATGGACAGCAACTGCAGGAAGAAGAACTGGCGGTACAGAACGTAAGCGTTCTGCAGCCTCCAGCCTTGAAGTCGTTAAGTTCTGAGGGGTGGGTCTTCTATTAAAGTTGAATTATATATATATATATATATATATATATATATATATATATATATATATATATATATATATATATATATATATATATATATATATATATATATATATATATATATATATATATATATATATATGAATTACAGCATTTGACTGGAGATTTGAGTTTACCAACTGACGTTTTCTTCCTGGTGTTAGTAAAATGACTGTGCATAATAAAAAATAATAAAACCACATATAATTTAAACCACAATACCTGATGAAACTAAAAAAAGATTCACAAAAAACACTAGTTTTATTGATTGTTTTTTTTATTTAAACCAAGGGTGTCAAACTCATGGCCCGCGGGATAGTCATAAATGGCCCGCGGTATCACGGTAGCTTCAATCTTGTCAATGCATTTTCTACCCTTGTTGGCCCCCATGACGGCACTTCAGAGTATGAATTGGCCCTCCAAGGGTTTTGAGTTTGACACCCCTGGTTTAAACCGCCAACCCTGCTGTACATAATTAAAATCTTACATATAGTTAAAACCACAATACTGATGAAACTAACAAAGATACACACAAAAGAAAAAAAATTGTTGTATTAGTTGGTTTAAACCACTGGTTTTTTTATTGGTTTAAACCATTTGGTTTAAACCGCCAACCCTGGGCAAAAGAAAACCGATAACTACCGAAAATAGGACACGGTACTACTAAGCAAGACAAGTCAAAAGTTTAATCAAACTGGTGAAACGGAGGTACGAAGTAAACATTGCGATAAATTGAAAGTCAGTTCCTAATTTTTTTTTCTAGATGTGTAAACAACAAAAAAGAGATTCGAAGTGGGATTGGCCCATTAACTGATAATTCGGGCAATATCGTGACAGACAGCCAACGCATAGCGAGTACGTTAAATTCTTATTTCGCCTCGGTTTTTAATACTAATTTTACCGATACCGCTGCTGTTCCTAACACTATTGAAAATCCCAGTCCTTCCCTCCCTGACTTTGAAATCAGTACAGATGAGGTTCTCAAAGCTTAAAACTAACAAAAGTCCAGGACCCGATAAAATATATCCAAAATTACTTAAAGAAATAGCAGCAGAGATACTCAGACCTTTAACAATGCTGTTTAATATGTCTTTGCACCATGGTATCGGTCCTAGTGATTGGAAGATGGCTAACGTAACACCCATTTTCAAAAAAGGCGACCGAAAATTACCGGATAATTACAACCCAATCAGCTTAACTTCAATTATTGGTAAATTATTTGAGACAATTATTCGAGATAAAGTAGTTAACTACCTAGAGTGTAATTCACTAACCCTGGACTCGCAACATGGTTTCCGTAACAACAGATCTTGTTTGTCGAATCTATTAACGTTCTATAACGAGTTTTTTGCAGTCTATGATGTTTCTAAATCACTTGATATTATTTTATTTGGACTTCCAGAAGGCGTTTGATAAAGTTCCACACTACAAGTTGCTTCACAAAATCAAGGAAATAGGCATCGGGGGTAAGCTTCACGAATGGATCAAGCACTGGCTAAGAAATGGAAAGCAAAGAGTTGTAATAAATGGAGTGACCTCTGAGTGGATGCCAGTCACTAGTGGTGTCCCCCAAGGCTCTGTCCTGGGATCCGTTCTCATCGTAATTTACATCAACGATGTTGACCTTGGTCTCAATAATTTCATTAGTAAATTTGCGGACGACACGAAAATCGGCAATGCTGTACCTACAGAATGTGACGGGCGGGGCCTACAAGAAGATTTACGGAAAATATCAGATTGGTCAATAAAATGGGAAATGCCTTTTAATATAAACAAGTACCAGATTCTGCAGGTTTAATCTAGAGATATAAAGAAGGACTATGAAATGTGCGGCGTTAAAATTAAAAGCGTTCACTCGGTCAAAGATCTTGATGTCACAGTCACATCTAACCTCAAATTTTCCCAGCAGTGCAACGACTTCGTTAAAAAAGCAAACAGGATGATGGGTTTGATTAAGAGAATTTTTTCATTCAAAAGTGAAGATGTTATACTACCTTTGTATAATAGTTTCGTCAGACCTCATTTGGAGTATGCTGTGCAGTTTTGGTCTCCCCACCATGCGAAAGACATTACTAAATTAGAAGGTGTTCAGCGTAGAGCAACCAAGATGATTCCTTCATTACGAAACTGATCGAGTGCTTTAAACTACTTAACGGTTTTACCAACGTGGATCCGACCAAGCTGTTAGTGATGAGATGATTCGACGCGAACGAGAAATAATGGAGCTAAACTCAAATGTAGACAAGTTCATTCAGATTGCATAAAATTCTTCTTCACAAATGCTGTCGTTCGAGCTTGGAACAGATTACCACCATCAGTGGTACAGTGTAACTCGATTGCTTAGTTTAAGAATAATCTTGACCGCTATCTCCTCCATCTCAATGTTCACTAGGTCCCTCTCCTCCCCTCTAGTGTAGCCTATTTAGTATTATAGTTTATTGTATTTTTAATTTGTATATTTTCAGCCTAACGGCTGCCATACATTAATAAACCTGTTATTATTATTATTATTATTATTATTATTATTATTATTATTATTATTATTACACACACAGATCTACACACACACACACACACACACACACACACACACAGCCTTGCCGTCGTACGCGGCAACGCTGCCGCCATCACGGTGCCGGCAACGAACCCGTGATGGGCCCTTCATTGTAAATATAATATAGAATAATAAATTTCCTTTGAAACACACAAACACACACACACACTCACACACACACCCTAAGAGGTGCACGTCACAGCAGCCTGCGGAAAGGTCGGGCCAGCT
>NC_066544.1:200367-284125 GCF_024679095.1 Eriocheir sinensis
GACTCTTCTGAATTTTCCACCATCTGGCTAAAGCCCCGTTCACACTGTGCCGACTCTGGGTCATGACTACCCACGACTCTAGGGTACACGAGGTCTTGGGTATTGATGTGAAAGGGTCGGACAAGTCTTAAAAGAGGTCTAGAAACGGTCACCGAATGCTGCGTATATATATATATATATATATATATATATATATATATATATATATATATATATATATATATATATATATATATATATATATATATATATATATATATATATATATATATATATATATATATATATATATATATATATATATATATATATATATATATATATATATATATATATATATATATATATATATATATATATATATATATATATATATATATATATATATATATATATATATATATATATATATATATATATATATATATATATATATATATATATATATATATATATATATATATATATATATATATATATATATATATATATATATATAATTCTGACAGTCTATCTGATCGCCAGTATGGGTTCCGCAAGGGGCGTTCTACTGGTGATCTCCTAGCCTTCTTAACTGACTCCTGGTCAGCCTCTCTTACCCGTTTCGGTGAAACTTTTGCTATTGCGCTGGACATATCAAAAGCTTTTGATAGGGTCTGGCACAAATCTTTGCTTTCTAAACTACCCTCCTACGGTTTATATCCTTCTCTCTGTAACTTTATCTCCAGTTTCCTTTCTGACCGTTCTATTTCTGCCGTGGTAGACGGTCATTGTTCTTCCCCTAAATCTATTAACAGTGGTGTCCCACAGGGTTCTGTCCTATCTCCCACTCTTTTTCTGTTGTTCATTGATGATCTTCTTTCCAAAACGAACTGTCCTATCCATTCCTACGCCGATGATTCCACTCTGCATTATTCAACTTCTTTTAATAGAAGACCCACCCTTCAGGAACTTAACGACTCAAGGCTGGAGGCTGCAGAACGCTTAGCCTCAGCCCTTACTATTATTTCCGATTGGGGCAAGAAGAACCTGGTGTCCTTCAACGCCTCAAAAACACAGTTTCTCCACTTATCCACTGGACACAATCTTCCAAACAACTATCCCCTATTCTTTGACAACACCCAGCTATCACCTTCCTCAACACTAAACATCCTCGGTCTATCCTTAACTCAAAATCTTAACTGGAAACTTCATATCTCATCTCTTACTAAATCAGCTTCCTCGAGGCTGGGCGTTCTGTACCGTCTCCGCCAGTTCTTCTCCCTGCATAGATGTTGTCCATATACAAGGGCCCTGGCCGCCCTCGTATGAAGTATGCATCTCATGTGTGGGGGCTCCCTCACAGCTCTTCTGGACAGAGTGGAGGCTAAGGCTCTTCGTCTCATCAGCTCTCCTCCTCATACTGATAGTCTTCTACCTCTTAAATTCCGCCGCAATGTTGCCTCTCTTTCTATCTTCTATCGATATTTCCACGCTGACTGCTCTTCTGAACTTGCTAACTGCATGCCTCCCCCTCCCGCAGGCCCGCTGCACTCGACTTTCTACTCATGCTCATCCCTATACTGTCCAAACCCTTATGCAAGAGCATCTTCACTCTTTCATCCCTCACGCTGGTAAACTCTGGAACAATCTTCCTTCATCTGTATTTCCTCCTGCCTACGACTTGAACTCTTTCAAGAGGAGGTATCAGGACACCTCTCCCGAAATTAACCTCTGATTTTGGACACTCCTTAACTTCTGTTCAGGAGCAGTGAGTAGCAGGCCTTTTCTTTTTTTTTCTTTGCGCCCTTGAGCTGTCTCATAGCTGTAAAAAAAATAATATATATATATATATATATATATATATATATATATATATATATATATATATATATATATATATATATATATATATATATATATATATATATATATATATATATATATATATATATATATATATATATATATATATATATATATATATATATATATATATATATATATATATATATATATATATATATATATATATATATATATATATATATATATTTTTTTTAAACAAAGGAGACAGGTCAAGGGCACACCAAAAAAGGAAACAATAATAAAACAAAAGCCCACTGCTCGCTACTCCTAAAAAAATCAAAAGAGGTGGCCGAAAGAGGTCAATTTCGGGAGGAGGTGTCCTGATACCCTTCTCTTGAAAGAGTTCAGGTCGTAGGCAGGCGGAAATACAGATGACTATATATATATCTATATATATATATATATATATATATATATATATATATATATATATATATATATATATATATGTGTGTGTGCTGAAAATTTACATTATAAATACATTTGAGTAAATTTCGCTAACGAGAACAAGTATAAAAAGAGAAGGGGGGTGGAAAACGGGGGTCAGACTTGTCTCTGTGAAAGGTAGGGGTGATGGGTGGGGTTGCCTGGGATGGAGTGCAGTGGGGGTGGTGCCGGCGGGGCGAAGGGGCGGATTCTTCCAGATGGCGGTGAGGTCAAGTGCGATATTAATCCTCAGGTAGGATGCTGGGTTCAAGTGACAGGTCCCGGAGGGATGCAGGTGGGCAGTATCTGGGAGGTCACTCAGGGAAACCCAGGCTTAGTAAGGAGGTGCTAAGCCCGGGCCGACGAGACACAGGTGGTGGTTGCTGGCCGGTTGGTTGTTATACGTTTCTGGGAACAAGTGCACAGCGTTAAATGAAGGTGCCGTACATCTTGCTCCAAACCTGAGTGACGAGGCTGCCACACTGTCTGCCACCTGAACTGCTGCTCGGTGATTCCGTCCTCCGGAGCTTGAGGGTGTCCTCGGGTGTTGTGTTGGCGACGCAGCTCTCACTACCCCTTTCAGCACCACTAACACACTGCACTCATTGTATGTCTGTATAGTGTCACAACATTTCACGAGTATTCTTTGTAATAATGAGTACCTTGAAAACAATGGGAAGGGACGGGTGAATGGGGAGCGAAGGAGAAGAAAAAGAAAAAGTAAAAGAAAAAGGGTCAACAAACTGACCCAGTGGTTGCTATGGGGAGCGCCAAGTGACACGTCTTGACCCCGTTAGGGTCAAGAGAGATACATATAAGTGTGTGTGTGTGTGTGTGTGTGTGTGTGTGTGTTATATATATATATATATATATATATATATATATATATATATATATATATATATATATATATATATATATATATATATAGAGAGAGCGCGAGAGAGAGAGAGAGATATATATATATATATATATATATATATATATATATATATATATATATATATATATATATATATATATATATATATATATATATATATATATATATATATATATATATATATATATATATATATATATATATATATATATATATATATATATATATATATATATATATATATATATATATATATATATATATATATATATATATATATATATATATATATATATATATATATATATATATATATATATATATATATATGGGCAACAAAAAGGTAAAAAGTCCGCTAATCGCTGTTCCTACAGAGACAAAAGTTATGAGCGGCCAGAAGAGAGATCAATTTCGGGAGGAGAGGTGTTTTGATACACTCCTCTTGAAATGATTCAAGTCAAACGCAGGAGGAAATATAGACGAAGAAAGGCTGTTCGAGAGTTTTACTGTGTAAGGGATGAAAGAATGAAGATGCTCTTTAAATCTTGCATAAGGAGTTTGGACAGTATAGGGATGAGGATGAGTATAAAGTCGTGTGCAGCGGGGCCGCGGGAGGAGGTGAGGCATGCAGTTAACAAGTTCAGGAGAGCAGTCAGCATGATAGAAACAGAGGCAACATGGTGGCGAACTTTAAGAGGTAGAAGACTTTCTGTATGAGGAGAGCTGATGGGAAAAAGAGCCTTAGACTCCACTCTGTCCAGGAGAGCTGTGTGAGTGTAGCCCCCCCCCCCCCCCCACACCCCCCGACACACACACGTGATATGCATACTCCATACGAGGGCGGACAAGGCCCCTGTAAATGGATAGCAACTGTACGAGGGAGAACAACTGGCGGAGACGGTGCAGAACGCCCAGCCTCGAGGAAGCTGATTTAGTTAGAGAAGAAATATGAAGCTTCCAGTTGAGATTTTGAGTAAAGGATAGATAGTTTAGTGTTGAAGAAGGTGATAGCTGAGTGTTGTCAAAGAATAGGGGATAGTTGTTTGGAAGATTGTGTCGAGTGGATAGGTGGAGAAACTGTGTTTTTGAGGCGATGAAGGACACCAGGGTCTCCTTGCCCCAATCGGAAATAATTGTAAGGTCTGAGGCTAAGCGTTCTGCTGCCTCCAACCTGGAATCGTTTAGTTCCTGTTGGGTGGGTCTTCTATTAAAATAAGTTGAGTAATGCAGAGTAGAGTCATCGGCGTAAGAATGAATGGGACAGTTCTTTTTGGAAAGAAGATCATCATTGTACAACAGAAAGAGAGTGGGAGATAGAACAGAACCCTGCGGGACACCATTGTTAATAGGGTTAGGGGAAGAACAGTGACCGTCCACCACAGCAGAAATAGAACGGTCAGAAAGGAAACTGGAGATAAAGGTAGAGAGAGAAGGATATAAACCGTAGGAGGGTAGTTTGGAAAGAAAAGATTTGTGCCAGATTCTATCAAAGGCTTTTGATATGTCCAGCGCAATAGCAAAGGTTTCACCGAAACGGCTAAGAGAGGATGACCAAGAGTCAGTAGAACGCCCCTTGTGGATCCCATACTGGCGATCAGAGAGAAGGTCAGAAGTGGAAAGGTGCTTTTGAATCTTCCGGTTAAGGACTGATTCAAAAGCATTAAATAGACAAGAAAGAAAAGCTATAGGTCGGTAGTTTGAGGGATTGGAACGGTCACCCTTCTTAGGCACAGGCTGTATGAAGGCATACTTCCAGCAGGAAGGAAAGGTAGATGTTGACAGACAGAGACGAAAGAGTTTGACCAGACAGGGTGTCAGCACGGAAGCACAGTTTTTAAGGACAATAGGAGGCACTCCATCAGGTCCATAAGCCTTCTGATGATTGAAGACAGAGAGGGCATAACAACATCATTCTTAAGAATCTTAATAACAGGCATAAAGGAGTCAGAGGGGGGATGAGTAGGAATAATATGCCCAAAATCGTCCAGAGTGGAGTTTTTAGAGTAAGTTTATGAGAAGAGTTCAGCCTTAGATATAAATGAGACGGCGGTGTTGTCGTCAGGACTAAGGAGAGGGGAGAAAGATGAAGAAGTGAAGTTGGAGATATTTTTGGCTAGATGCCAGAAATCCCGGGAAGAATTAGAAAAAACAAGGTTTCGGCATTTTCTATTAATTAATGAAGGAGTTTTTGGTAAGTCTGAGAATAGATTTTGCACGATTCCGGGCAGAAATGTAAAGATCATGATTAGCGGGATTTCGAAGGCTCTGGTACCTTTTGTGAGCTGCCGCTCTGTCCTTGACAGCACGAGAACAAGCGTGATTAAACCATGAGGAGTAGAGTAGAGTAGAGAAAGTACGTGGAATGAATGCCTCCATTCCAGAGACAATCACCTCTGTGATGCGCTGGGCACACACATTGGAAACAATAATCATTCCACGGGAAATCGGAAAAGTACAGCCTCAGGTCGTCCCACCGAGCTGAAGCAAAATGCCAGAAGCATCGCCTCTTCGGTGGGTCCAGAGGGTGTACAGGAGCGATAGGGCAGGATATATAATATATATATATATATATATATATATATATATATATATATATATATATATATATATATATATATATATATATATCTATATATATATATATGTGTGTGTCTGTGTGTGTGTGTGTGTGTGTGTGTGTGTGTGTGTGTGTGTGTGTGTGTGTGTGTGTGTGTGTGTGTGTGTGTGTGTGTGTGTGTGTGTGTGTGTGTGTGTGTGTGTGTGTGTGTGTGTGTGTGTGTGTGTGTGTGTGTGTGTGTGTGTGTGTGTGTGTGTGTGTGTGTGTGTGTGTGTGTGTGTGTGTGTGTGTGTGTGTGTGTGTGTGTGTGTGTGTGTGTGTGTGTGTGTGTTTATATAATAATGAAAATAGTAATAATAATAATAATAATAATAATAATAATAATAATAATAATAATAATAACAACAATAATAATAATAATAACATTATCAATTATAATCACTTGATTCAGTGTTTGCAGCTGTTAGGTTGAAAATGTATATATTATAAATTCATTGTCGTAATAAACAAAAAGAAAACTAATTAAAGAAGTGATTTTGAAGTTCGGTGGTCTACATTAATTGTGTTAATTGTGGGAATGGTGACGATTGGTGATGGGGGAAGTGTGTTGTGCTGTTGTTGAGGGGGGGGGGGTGAAGCCTCTTCCAGATAACGGGTAGGTGTTAGTCCCAGGTAAAAACGTTGGATCAGGTGGCAGCTGATGGCGAGGGATGAAGGTAGAAGCGCTGTTGGCGGTCACTCAGAGTATGGGTTTAACGGTGATAAGCTAAGCGTCGTTACTACTCAGGTGTTGGAGGATTGTAATGGAAACATCTTCACTACACTGGTGGTGAGTGACGTGCATCTTGCCCCACTAGACTGACGACGCTTAAACACTGCACTGCATTGCACCTGAACAGACTCTTCCCAGAAGTTGGATGCTAGATAGGTGGGCTGGTATACCTGAAGGACCCAAGGGTGTCGTCAAGACCGAGTCGGCGACACTTAATATTTGCTATCACTTCAGTCACCAGTAACGTACTGCACTTCCACTATCTATCACCATGGTTTCCCTAAGTCACAAAAACAGTTATTTAAGATCTAGGGTCTCTGCTAAAATGGGAGGGTGGGGGGGCGAATGGGGGGAAGAGGGCAAACATGCTGACCCGTGGTTGCTCTAACAAGCGCCGTGACCCATGACTGACCCCGGTGAGGTCTGGGCAGGAAGTGTGTGTGTGTGTGTGTGTGTGTGTGTGTGTGTGTGTGTGTGTGTGTGAAAGAGTGATTGAAAGTGTGTGTGTGTGTGTGTGTGTGTGTGTGTGTGTGTGTGTGTGCGCGCGCGCGAAAGTGATTGAGTGTGTGTGTGTGTGTGTGTGTGTGTGTGTGTGTGTGTGTGTATCAGTAAAATAGAAACAAAATAAAATGAGGGTGGTGTATTAGGGGTAGAGAGGGTAGCGATGGGGTGCTAATCCCTGCAGCGCCCTTTTGGGTTGGCAGGGCTATCACTACTACATATTGTTTATCATGCGCACTATCGCCGGCACTGCAATCAGTTCATAACAGTTGGTGCGCGACGCCCTAAAAGGGGTAAGTTTATTACGATGCCTGGTGAAGCGAGAGACACGTCGTGTGGTAGGAAGTGACGGTGGCGAAGGTAGCGCAGCAGATCCTCGCTGAACTTACTGAGGGCGTTCCGGTGTCTGTCAGAGAGCCTCGGCAGACTCAGGGTTGTCAGGGTATTGCCATATGTTTGGTAAGCAGGGTCTAAAAATAACCACGTATGCCTGCATCAGAACCCTCTCAAGTTGCTGTCGTTGGGTGAGGGTCAGAAAGGATCACCACACCGGGAGGCATACATTAGTTTTGGCAGTATAAAATATGTGTATATACAGCACAACTTTGCTTATAGTGGAGCTGGTCGTCCACCGTAACGCCAAGTAGTTTGGAGGCCTGGACTAACTGTATAGTTGATAGGGACCAACTGACAATTGTGGAGGTGACACTCCTCCTGTGGAGGTGTAGAGGAGCACGCCACGGTATTGGTGTGGTTGACTGTAACACTTGTTCTCTGGCCATGCCTGAAGGCTTTCGAGCGACGCCTCCGTGGAACACTGGTTAGCGTGCCTGGCTACGACTCTGCGGGCCCGGGTCCGAATCCCGGCACATGAAGTCGGCGTGCACCTCATCCTCCCTTTTGGGCTGGTCGATAACTGGGTACCTGGGGAAACCTGGGGAAGGTAAAGTTTGGCAATCCAGGATTTAGCATCGGCCCGTTTCCCGGGATAATTGGTTCTTATCTACCTCATGCTCAAAGGGCCAACGATTCCAAGATGAGCACCGCAGCCACGCGCAGCTATAGCGTATGTACCCACCTTTTCCTTTAGCATTCAAGTGGTGTGGAGTCAGGAGCCTTGTTGCTGACGGAGATGCCCATGGTGCTGTAGTAACCGTACTTCCAGCCCATGCCCATGATGGCATCGTTACCACCAGGAAGCAGAGAGTGCCAGTTTTAGTGCCTTAATGCCCTGTCCCACTAACGCCCGGTACATCCCGAATCACGCCGAATTGGGTTACTTCGGCACGCCCACGGAAAAAATTGGCACTGGTCGGCGGTCAATGAGCGCACATCTTGCCACGCCGGTACGCACCGGCTAGCGGCCAAAAAAGCCGCAGTCGACAATAACTTTTTCCGAGAGCTGCCCGACAGAATTTTTGATCACGAGATACCGTGCCGACACCGTACAATGTTCTTCATTACCGTGTCTCTGCCGGGCAAGCACCGTGCACGTACCGGCTCTTGCCAGACGCGTATCGGCCTTTACCAGGTCATAATTTCTCCCCCCGGTGTCCGCACGGTGTGAGTACGGTGCCCTAAGTCGACCGGTCGGCTGCCGCCCGTGCACCCGCTACGGTGATATCTACTGCCAGAGCAGAGGCCATGCTCTCCGTCGCTGCTCGCCCGGCTGTTACCCGTGGCTGTGGCGGCGGGCGTCCGCAACGCTTGCATTGCTCGCCCACACGAGGCTGCTCTGCTGCGGGGCGCCAGAGGGCCCCGTTCCTCCGTCGCTGCTCGCCTGCCTCACCCGTGGCGCGGCGGCGGAGAGGTCCCCACCGCCACCCCGCCCAGCGGCAGCGGCCCTGCGACGGGCCGACGTCCGGGACGGGGGCCGTCCACGGACAAAGCTTTCGAAAAACAAATCCAGGGGCCCGCCAGCACTCGTCGAGCGAGCAACTCTCCCGGCCTCTGGGCCACCTATAGACTGCTGAGTTGCTCGCTCGGCTCAGCTACGGGCTGCTCCTGAGCGCCTGCTCGGAGGGCCCGTGCCTCCGTCGCTGCTCGCCGGCTTCTACCCGTGGCTGTGGCGGCGGCGGAGGCTTCCCCACACCCGCCGCACGCCAGCGGCAGGTTCCCCCCTGCGACGGGCCGTCAATTGACAAAGGCCCGTTCCCCCTTTTTAGGGGGTAAATCCCACAAAAAAAAAAAAATCCAGGGTTCACAGAGACACGCCAGTCCTCGTCAACAGACCGACTTGGTCGGCTAGATTTCGATCGCCGATAGAGTCGGTCTGTCGGCTCCCTGCTACGGGCCGCCTTAGGCAAAGGCCCGTGCTCCCTCGTGCACGAGGGAGCAATCTTTACCCCCCAGGGTTCAGTGGAACGCCAGCACTCCTCAGGCGAGCAGCCGGGTGGCCCTTCTACGGAGGCGTGGGGTCATCCTCGCTTTGGGCCACCCCTCCGCTGTCAAGTCGACCAGTCGGCTGCTCGCACGAGTACCGCTACGGGTGTCTGCTGGGCGCCTGCCCAGAGAGCCCGTGCCTCCGTCGCTGCTCACCGGCTATTACCCGTGGCTGTGGCGGCGGCAGAGGCGTCCCTACACCCGCCGCACGCCAGCGGTGGGTTCCCCCCTGCGACGGGCCGTCGCACGACAAAGGCCCGTTCCCCCTTCTTAGGGGGTAAATCCCTGAAATGAAATGAAAAAAATCCAGGGTTGCCATTTGGTATTGAAGCACCGTGATTGGTATTGGACTTAAATTTGGTAATGAAACGAATGAAATTTGGTATTGAACTAAAAAAAAAAAGAAGAAATAAGGAATTATTCCACTTATACATCCCCTTACACACAATAAGAAAAAAAAAACGTACATAGACAGTTCAACCTCCCCAGTAACCAACTAATTTTTTTTTGTTTTTAGTAATTAAAAAATTAATATTTTCATATGTTAGTCGGAACGTTCGGGGTGAAATTTTACCTGTGCTGCATCATTCAATTTTCACCGTCACCCTGCAACCAGAGACACCAGGATTAGTATTAAAAGGCAACGAGTAAATAGTCATTAGTTACGGCCGCGCCGGCCTTGCAGGTAGCAACCCCCGACAACCTTTTTTTTTTTATTTCCTCGCCCGGCCGTCCCTACCCTATTCCCCCCTCTCTCATACCCTCCGGTTCCCACGCTTTTTGTACGAGAGTCTCGATACGTGTATAAGTCTCGTAACGAGACCTACACGTCTTGTACAAGTACGCACAACGCAGCGACACACCACCTCCCGCCTCCGGTCAGTTGACGGCTCTTAACTGTGAACTATGAATCTGGTCGTATATATCACACCGAGTGGACATAAGAATTACGAAAACATATGTTATATATTATTAGTTTGGTATTGGAAAAGTGAATCTGGTATTAAAATTTGAAGTATTTGGTATTAAGTCCCTGAGTAAATCTGGCAAACCTGACCCTATCTCAGCTATCAGTGGTTTGGCTAGGGTGCCCAATATATAGGCGGTGCTGCTTTACTGGGGTGTTTACCGGGGTAGACCGTGCGATGCCGAGCACTTGCCGGGCACGTATCGGGCACGTACCGTCCTGGTATCGTGTTTTGCCGTGCGAGGATGGGCCTTAGTGGTTTCGGCCTTTGCCGGGGGCGGTTCTTGGGACACCGTGCTCGCATCGCCCGTCACCGAGGGAATACTGAACATGCACCTTGCGCGTGTCGGCAATCACCGTGCGAGCACCGGCCGCACACCGAACTATATCACGGTATACGCCGATCTCTTGATTTTTTTTTAAATTCGGCACGCACCGGCAAAGATCGTGCTCGACCGTTCTCTGCGGGACACCGGCTTTACGGGACGCTGCCCATCATTTGTTGAAGGGAGGAAACAGACAATTGTCAGCGAATTTCATTCTGGCGGACGCTGAGGAAGTCGGGTGCCAGGACTTCATTTCATTTGGCGCCAAAATAAAATTAATTTGAACGCCAAGTTAAGTAAAGTAAGAGTAAAGTACTTTTAATTTTTTTTACCAGTTCCTCTGTTTACTGCTAATCATGATTTTTACATTTCTGCCCTGCATTGTGACTAATCTGTTCTCCGACTTACCAAAAATACTTTTATCAATAGAAGATGCCACAACCTCCAAGAGACTTCTGACACCTAGCCAAAAATATCTTGAACTGTTTCACTACTTCTTTCCCACCTCTCCTTTATACTGAAGGCAGCACCGCCGTCACGCTCAAACTTTCTCAAAAAACTCCACTCTGGACGATTCAGGGCATATTTATCCTCCTCATCCTCCCTCTGACTCCTCTATGCCTATTATTACGATTCTTAAGAATAATGTTTTCTATACCCTCTCTGGCCTCAATCCTTAAGAAGGCTTACAGACCTGATGGTATGCCTTTTATTGTCCTGAAGAACTGTGGTTCCGTGCTGACACCCTGCCTGGTCAAACTGTTTCGTCTTTGCCTTTCAACATCTGCCTTTCCTTCCTGCTGGAAGTACGCTTACATACTGCCTGTATCTAAGAAAAGTAACCGTTACAGTCCTTCAAGCTACCGTCCTATAGCTTTACTTTCCTGTCTTTCTAAAGCTTTTGAATCAATTCTCAACTGGAAGATTCATAAGCATCCATCCATTTCTGAATTTCTACGTGATCGCTAGCATGGTTTCCGCAAGAGGCGTTCTACTGGTCAACTTCTTGCCTTCCTAACTGACATCTGAAAGCATTTGATAGAGTCTGGCGCATATCTTTCCTTTCTAAACTACCCTCCTACGGATTATATCCCTCTGTCTGTACTTTCATCCCCAGTTTCCTTTCCGGCCGTCTATGTCTGTTATGTTAGATGATCTTTCCCTAAATTTATCAACAGCGGTCTTCCGCAGGGCTTAATCCTATCTCCCACTCTCTTTCTGTTGTTCATTGATAATCTTCTTTCCATATGAAACTGTTATATCCATTCGTACGCCGATGACTCTACTCTGCATTACGGAACATCTTTTGACAGAAGACCCTCCCAACAGGAACTACATGATTCGAAGCTGGAGGCCGCAGAACTTTTAGCCTCAGACCTTTCAATCATTTCCGATTGGGCAAGAAGAACTTGATGTCCTTCAACACCTCAAAACTCAGTTTCTCCACCTGTCAACTCGACACAATCTTCCAAACACCTACCACCTCCTTCTACAGTACTCATTCTTGGTCTATCCATAACTCAAAATCTCGACTTGCAACCTCATATCTCCTCTTTTACTTAATCCTCGATGTTGGGCGTTCTGTATCGTCTCCGCCAGTTCTTTTCCCTCTCCCCAATGCTATTCATATACAGTAGCATTGTCTGCCCTCGAATGGAATATGCATCTCTTGTGTAGGGAGCTTAACACACACAGCTCTCTTGGACAGAGTAGTCTAACGGCTGTAGTATTAGTCTTCCCTTTTCCCTTCCCGTCCCCATCCCCATACGCGGGTCTGGGGTAGGCAGAGACCTCTCCTTCCCCTTCCCGTCCCCGAGACATATATGGGGGCCAGACCAAGACCAATCAGCACGCCATAATAATGTTGGTAAAACTTTAAAAAAAATAATAATAATTATAGAAAACGAGAGACAAAGCCTTTTTTCACAAACCATTGTATTAATATACATTATATATTATGAAATAAAAATTAATGTTGTTGAACTACACGTAAATATCAAGTAACACGGGTAAGTTAATTTATGAGATAGGTTGGTATCCGCGGGCAGCCACACTTGGGTTGCCAGGTCGTGTCATTTATGTCATTTTTTGCCCTAAATTTCGGCTGTCTCAAACAAATGCCATTCTTTAAAGTATATGTTAAGTGTTGCCATGAAAATGCTATATTTAGTCGCAATCTACCGTTTTCTGCCATTTTTGTGGATAATTATAAAGGAATCTTCAGGAAAAAAAATTACTTCTTCTACAATATGAAACTTCGTAAAACAAACTGTTCTCACCAATGTTGTATATCCTTCAAGATAGCCTAATAAAAGACATACAACACCCCCCCTTTTTTTTTTAATTGTGGATGAGGCAACTGATGTTTCAGTTACTAAATACTTGTGCATATGTGAAAGATACTTCTATGAGATATGTCAAGAAACCTTTTAACATTACTTATATTTATTTACCTCCTGCACATCATCATCACTTTTTTCAGGCATAAAATCCTACTCTGATGAACAAATTGTCCCAGTGAGTAATACTATTGGACTTCATTGTCATTCTATTACTAAATACATCTGTGCTGTTTATCTCTCACCTAACTCTACTAACTTTTTAAAATTCTTTGACTGCTTGAACTCTAAAGTGGAGCACATCTTGACTCACTCTCCCTTCGCTGAAATCTCCATCTTGAGATATTTCAATGTTCACCACCAGCTTTGGCTTTCATCCTCTTTCACAGACCAGCCTGGTAAACAAGCCTACAACTTTGCTCTCCTCAACTATCTAGAGCAGTTGGTTCAGCACCCGACACGTATTCCCGACCGTCTTGGAGACAGGCCCAACATACTAGACCTCTTCCTTACCTCTAACCCTTCTGCTTACTCTGTCAAACTGTTCTCTCCGTTGGCCTCCTCCGATCACAACCTTATTTCTGTATTCTGTTCTATCGCTCCTGTACATCCTCTGGACCCATCGAAGAGGCGATGTTTCTGGCATTTTGCTTTAGCTCAGTGGGACGACCTGTGGATGTACTTTTCCGATTTCCCGTGGAATGATTACTGCTTCCAGGAGAGAGACCCCTCTGTGTGTGCCCAACGCATCACAAAGGTGATTGTCTCTGGAATGGAGGCATACATTCCACGTTCTTTCTCTACTCCTCATACTAAAAAGCCATGGTTTAATCATGCTTGTTCTCGTGCTATTAAAGATACCGAGGCAGCTCACAAAAGGTACCAGAGCCTTCGCACTCCTGCTAACCATGATCTTTATATTTCTGCCCGGAACCGTGCCAAATCTATTCTTCAACTTACTAAAAGCTCTTTCATAAGTAGAAAATGTCAAAACCTTGCTTTTTCTAGTTCTTTTCGTGACTTCTGGCACCTAGCCAAAAAATATCTCCTCCAATTTCACTTCTTCTCTCCCTCCTCTCCTTAACCCTGACGGCAGCACCGCCGTCTCATCTATCTCTAAGGCTGAACTCTTCGCTCAAACTTTATGTAAGAACTCCACCCTGTACGATTCTGGGCATATTCCTTCTACTCATCCTCCCTCGGACTCTTTCATGCCTGTTATTAAGATTTTTCATAATGATGTTTTCTATGTCATCTCTGGCCTCTACTCTCAGAAGGCTTATGGACCTAATGGAGTGCCTCCTATTGTCATTAAAAACTGTGCTTCCCTGCTGACACCCTGCCTGGTCAAACTCTTTCGTCTCTGCCTATCAACATCTACCTTTCCTTCCTGCTGGAAGCACGCCTTCGTACAGCCTGTGCCTAAGAAGGGTGACCGTTCCAATCCCTCAAACTACCGCCCTATAGCTTTACTTTCCTGTCTATCTAAAGGTTTGAATCAATCCTTAACCGGAAGATTAAAAAGCACCTTTTCACTTCTAACCTACTATCTGATCGCCAGTATGGGTTCCGCAAGGGGCGTTCTACTGGCGATCTTCTTGCTCTCTTAACTGACTTTTGGTCATCCTATCTTAGCCGTTTCGGTGAAACTTTCTCTGTTGCGCTAGACATATCGAAAGTCTTCAATAGAGTTTGGCACATGTCTTTGCTTTCTAAACTGCCCTCTTTCGGATTCTATCCCTCTCTCTGTTCCTTTATCTCCAGTTTCCTTTCCGGCCGTTCTATCTCTGCGGTGGTAGACGGTCACTGATCTTCCTCTAAACCTATTAACAGTGGTGCTCCACAGGATTCTGTCCTATCACCCACTCTCTTCCTGTTATTCATCAATGATCTTCTTTCCATAACAAACTGTCCTGTCCACTCATACGCCGACGATTCCACTCTGCATTATTCAACTTCTTTCAATAGAAGACCATCCCAACAGGAAGTACATGACATCAGGCTGGAGGCTGCAAAACGCTTAACCTCAGACCTTGCTATCATTTCCGATTGAGGTAGAAGGAACCTTGTGTCCTTCAATGCCTCAAAAACTAAATTTCTCCACCTATCAACTCGACACAATCTTCCAAACACCTATCCCCTATTCTTCGATAACACTCAGCTGTCACCTTCAACACGAAATATCCTCGGTCTATCCTTAATTCAAAATCTTAACTTGAAACTTCACATCACTCTTAATCAGCTTCCTCGAGGTTGGGCGTTTTGTATCGTCTCCGACAGTTCTTCTCCCCCGCACAGTTGCTCTCCATATACAGGGGCCTTGTCCGCCCTCGTATGGAATATGCATCTCACGTGTAGGGTGGGGGGGGCTCCACTCACCCAGCTATATTTGACAGAGTGGAATCTAAGGCTCTTCGTCTCATCAGCTCTCCTCCTCTTACTGATAGTTTTCTACCTCTTAAATTTAGTCGCGATGTTGCCTCTCTCTCTATCTTCTATCGATATTTTCACGCTGACTGCTCTTCTGAACTGCTAACTGCATGCCTCACCCCTTCCCGCGGCCTCGCCTCACAAGACTTTCTAATCAAGCTCATCCCTGTACTGTCCAAACCCATTATGCAAGAGTTAACCAGTATCTTCACTCTTTCATCCCTCACGCTGGTAAACTGTGGAACAATCTTCCTTCATCTGTATTTCCTCCTGCCTACGATATAAACTCTTTCAAGAGGAGGGTATCAGGACACCTCTCCTCCCGAAATTGACTTCTCTTTTTGGCCACTGTACTCTATTCAAGAGCAGTAAGTAGCGGGCTTTTTTTCATTATTTTTTTTTCTCACGCCCTTGAACTGTCTTCTTTTCTGTAAAAAAAAAAAGTGCTGATGGTGTATCCAGTCGGTGCTGCTGTATGTTTACAATCAAATGTGAACACCAGAGTCTTAACAAACTAAAAAAAAAAATAATAATAATTTCAGCAAAGTTTGCGATATAATAGGTTCTCGGAAAAAAATGGCACCTGAAAAAATGGCACAGGAATAAATGGCACCAGAAAAAATGGCTCGGGAAAAAATGGCACAGGAAAAAATACCACATTTTTCAGCATAGGAAAAAATGGCACAGTAGAATCAGCTAAAATGTGTTAAAATTTAATTTCTTTACATTTTCCATTTAATAATTTTACATTTCAAAACATTTCCATTTAAAAATTTTACATTTAAAAACTTTTATTTAAGATTTTTGTTATACTGCTTAAGATTTCCAGCGAATGTTGTAGCCAGCTCGCCGTAGAAACTCCTCAACAGATTTACGACCAGCCCGGCGGTCTAGGCAGAGGTTCTTCATCCGTGCCTGTAGATTCTTGTAGACCCTTTTCTGGCGTTTCTTGGGAGGCTCACCACGAGATTCTTGCAGCATCTGAGTAGCTACAACAGCATGGTCAGCTTGGATCCATTGGATCGCACGCCATATCGTTGGGTGACTGTGACCAACCAACCTAGCAGAATAATGATCGTAAATCATTTGATTCGTGTAATAACTAACCAAAGACCAACCTAAGCTAAATACGAGAGAGAGAGAGAACGACTGACAATATGTAAGTAAATAATTAGACAACAACTGACCATATGAATACATTATTTTCAAGTCCGCAGTAGCCTATCTTATCTTACCGTGGAGAGAGAGAGAGAGAGAGAGAGAGAGAGAGAGAGAGAGAGAGAGAGAGAGAGATGTAGATTCCGGAAGTGAAATTTGAAAAGTTCAGTTTAACTAAGAAGAAGAAGAAGAAGAAGATGGAAAGGAGAAGATGAGGAGGATGGCAAAATATTCGAAACCTGTAATTACTGAAAATCATGCCATAACGAGCAAATATTTATGTGTGCCATTTTTTCCTATGCTGAAAAATGTGTCATACTTTCCTATGCCATTTTTTCCTGCGCCATTTTTTCTGGTGCCATTTATTCCAGTGCCATTTTTTCCGGTGCCATTTTTTCCTACTTTCATATAATATCAGTCATAAGAATATTTTGATACATGTAAATACATTTCCTTCTATAATAACAAACAGAACACTATATATTTATGAAATATACGAAGGGGAAGCTGAAAATGTCCTGCTTCTCACCCCACGGAGTCATGGAGTGGTATTAAACAACCCCAACCACGCGGGGACGTTTAATACTGCGGTTCATGGCCAAGGGAAAGGGAAGGGAATAGAAAGGGGATGGGGAACATTAATACAACGGCCGGAAGGCTCTTCGTCTCGTCAACTCCCCTCCTTATACTGACAAGTCTTCTACCTCTTAAGTTCCGCCGCCATGTTGCATCTCATTTTATTTTCTATCGATATTTTCACGCTGACTGGTCTTCTGAACTTGCTAACTACATGCCTCCCCCCCTGCCGCGGCCCCTCTGCACACAACTTTACTTACTAACTGAAGCTCATCCCTAAACTGTCCAAATCCCTTTATGCAAGATTTAACCAGTATCTTCACTCTTTCATCCCTTAAGCTGGTAAACTCTGAATGATGATTCCTTCATCTTTATTTCCTCCTTCCTACGACTTGAACGCTTTCAATGGGAGAGTATCGGGACACCTCTCCCTCCGAAACTGACCTCTCTTTTGGCCACTCTTCTAAATTCTCTTTAATAGGGACAGTGATTAACGGACTTTTTTCCATTATTGTTTTCTTTTATTTTGCCCATAAGCTGCTTCCCTTTACTGTAAAAAAAATGATAACACAGTGAGGTTGAATTCTGAGGTTGAATTTAAAATGGAAAACATACAGCAAAAGTAATGAAACCAAAGTACCTAACTTTAGACTAGGGAACTACGAGGGATTAAGATAACATCTAGCGGGAATTAACTGAGTGAAATTCATGGAAATGTCAGGTCAAGCTGAGTAACGAGAGGATTAGCGGCGGGGAGGGAGTGACTGAGATGGGAGTGGCTGGTCACCAGTCAGGTCTGATGAGAGGGCTTAGCGTATAATGACACGTACGGTGAATGCTTATACACCGACCTCATTAGGGAGGTTAAGGCGGTGGAAGGACTTTTTATACCGTACAAAATGGTGAAATCTACTAATATGGACCGGAGATGAATGACTAACTATCAAAACAAAATTGGGTTAAAGCGTGGAATACATAAAAGGAGAGAGAGAGAGAGAGAGAGAGAGAGAGAGAGAGAGAGAGAGAGAGAGAGAGAGAGAGAGAGAGAGGAGAACCTGCTCTCAAAGAGCAATATATTCAATTCGCGGGGGAAGTGAAACATGACACAAGGAGAGCAATACACAATTATGAAATCAGAATAGCGAGGCACGTTAATGATAATCTAAAATAATTCTACCAACTGTACAGAACGAAATCTAGAGATAATATTTGGCCATTTATATCTCAGGATGGAAGGCCCCTCGGCAGTAAGGACACAATCACACCATTAAATGAGGACTTATTAACGATATTAACAAATGAAGACACGTCGTCTTTACCCGAAGCCAGCCAGGTGGTCACGGAAAGGGAAAATGAAATGTTATGATATCAGAATAACCAGGGAGATTGTCATTAAAGAGATAGATAAACTAAAAAAAGTAATAATAATAATAAGTCGCCCTGCGCAGATGAAATTTTCCTGCGGTCATCAAACAATCAACATAGATATATAATATATGGGCCACTGGCGTAGTACCATCATTATGGAAAACGGCCAATGTAGTGCCAATTTTTTAAGAAAGGTAGTAAATCAGTATTGTCAAATTACCGCCTAGTCATTTTAACGCCAGTCGTAGGAAAATAGTTCGAATATATTATAGCAAAAAATATTCGCGACCATCTAGAGAAACACAACCTCATCAGTAGCTTCCAGCATGAATTATTTAAGGGATAATCTAGTCTAATTAATCTTTTAACATTTTACAAAAAAGTGTACCACGTGGCATATAAGGACGAAAATGTTTGTATTGTGTATCTCGAATTTAGTAAGGCATTCGACAAAGTGCCTCAAGAAAAAATTCATATTAAAATAATGGCTCATGGGATAATTGGTAAAGTTCTGAAGTGGATCGAGGTGTGGCTTAGAGATAGGACATAGAAGGTTCACGTCAATGGTGATACATCGGATTGGTCCCAAGATAAATACAGAGTCCTTAAGGGATCAGTTTTGGGCAAATTGCTGTTTGTCATGTACATTGACTATCTCGACTACGGTATAACCAGCGACATAAGTAAGTTTACCGACGACACACGAGTAGGAAGACTGATCACCTTAGACAATGATACCGAGATTCTCAAGGAGGAATTAAATGTCTGTATGAGTGGGCCCGACAAACGTCCTTAGTGTGAGAAAATTAAAACTCTAAAATAATTACACATATAATAACACAAATAGAGTCTTGGACTTTATTTCGAGAAGCGTAAGCAACAGGAGCTCAGAAACCATCCTTAAAGTGTAATTAGCTTTGACTGGACCACTCCTGGAGTATACCGCTCAGTTTTGGCGCATTTATTACAGGACTAATATAGATTGCCTTGAAGCAATACAGAGGAGAATGACGAAAATGATCCCGTGACCTAGGAATTTATTGCACAGGGACAGACTTAAACGACTTAACTTGCACTCCTTGGAAAGGGGTAGACTGTGTGGGGACTTGATTAAGGTGTTTAAGAGACTCCAAACTCGGAACGAAAAATATTAATAAAAACGAAAAGTTCTTGCACTAATGGCTTGACATTTTCAGGATATGTTTGTATAATGATGTCCTTCATTGTGTATGAATATAATTGTTTTTCGTGCATGACATCATGACGTCATGCATGTTTTTTTTTATTTAAAATGCTTTACCAGTCTTATATATATATATATATATATATATATATATATATATATATATATATATATATATATATATATATATATATATATATATATATATATATATATATATATATATATTAAGAAATGTGAAGATGCATGTGAAGACGTTTAAGTCATCCAAATCGACATATAAAATGATTTTTGGGAAATTCCTGATTTGTCATGATCGGTCATGGTTGCATGATTTTGCACGTTTCATTCCTCCCAATATGTGTTCTATACACTTTTTAAAAGAAAATTGTCTGTACATGTGTCTCTACATTCACCATCAATAAACACACCCAGTTTGAAGGAGATATATTGCATTTTGGATTTTTTAGGAATATTTATATTACAAAAAAACATGTTTTGAGTAATAGCCATTCAAATTTCTGAGAGTTAAATCGCTTTCACAGCAGTCCCTTTAAACGCCTACCACCGCGATATATTGTTGCCGTGCAACAAAATATTACTTTTGCAGTGTTTTTAGGACATTGTGCGTACCAAAACTGAATTAATTGAAACATGTGAAAAAAATCGATTTTTTCATGTATTCCGAGCTTGGAGTCCCCTTAAATGGATTGAGGGGACTAACAAGGGCGATCTAAATGCAGTACTTATATTAAAAACTGATGTGAGAACACGCAGTAACGGGTATAAGTTGGATAAATTCTAGTTTGTAAAAGAAATAGGAAAAAAATGGTTCACGAACAGACTAGTGGGCGAATGGAGCAAGCTGAGTAGGTATGTTTGGACCCACTCGGTGAGCCCGCTCCAGTTCAACGTTCGGCAACTGAAGCTTTTCCTCTATAACAGGGCTGCGACATAAGCACTTGTTTGCTCCCAGTTTTCTCCTTGTCGCTCTTTAACACCACCTATTTGAAGATTATTTCTACGATTATAGTCCTCCTGGTAGTTGGTTCTTGTCTCCAGGTCTTGAATTTTCTTGTCCTTTGCATCCACCTCGTTCTTAAGTTGAGTGATTGTGTCGGCGTTCTTTCTTCACTCGTTCAAGAAGATTCACTTATTGTTTCAGCTCCTCCACTTCCTGTTGTGTGAATTCCTAGCTTTTTGTGAGTTCGTTTGCATGCAGTAGTTCCATATTCTTTCAATTTTTCACACACTTGTTTCATAAAGATGTCAAGACTTCCTTTGAAGGCTTATTTTTGGGTGTCCAAGAGTGTTTGTGTCACGGTAGGATCCATCTGCATATGTCTAGAGCAATGTTTCTGGCCAACCTTTTGCTGTGAGAGAGAGAGAGAGAGAGAGAGAGAGAGAGAGAGAGAGAGAGAGAGAGAGAGAGAGAGAGACCCCATGGTCCAGACTTGGTGGTCTGTCCTTAAACCTAAGTGATTTTACATTAATCAGAAGACTCCAAAACGTTGCACTTCTACTCTAGTTGATATTAAGTTGAAGGAAGTGACGGTCGAGCTTATTTTTGAAGGAGTCAATCGTGTTACACTGGACCACTGATGGTGGAAGCTTATTCCATTCTCGCAATACAACGTTGGTGAAGAAAAATTTTGTGCAGTCTGAATTTAGTAGTTATAATATTGCCATACCGGCTTGATTGTCCTGCGCCATAGCGGCTTGATTTGGCGGGGCAAGGGAGCGTGGGGCGGGGGCGGAAAGACATCCGTAGTATCCTGCGCCATAGCGGCTTGATTTGGCGGGGCAAGGGAGCGTGGGGCGGGGGCGGAAAGACATCCGTAGTATCCTATGCCATAGCGGCTTGATTTGGCGGGGCAAGGGAGCGTGGGGCGGGGGCGGAAAGACATCCGTAGTATCCTGCGCCATAGCGGCTTGATTTGGCGGGGCAAGGGAGCGTGGGGCGGGGGCGGAAAGACATCCGTAGTATCCTGCGCCATAGCGGCTTGATTTGGCGGGGCAAGGGAGCGTGGGGCGGGGGCGGAAAGACATCCGTAGTATCCTATGCCATAGCGGCTTGATTTGGCGGGGCAAGGGAGCGTGGGGCGGGGGCGGAAAGACATCCGTAGTATCCTATGCCATAGCGGCTTGATTTGGCGGGGCAAGGGAGCGTGGGGCGGGGGCGGAAAGACATCCATAGTATCCTATGCCATAGCGGCTTGATTTGGCGGGGCAAGGGAGCGTGGGGCGGGGGCGGAAAGACATCCGTAGTATCCTATGCGATAGCGGCTTGATTTGGCGGGGCAAGGGAGCGTGGGGCGGGGGTGGAAAAACATCCGTAGTATCCTATGCCATAGCGGCTTGATTTGGCGGGGCAAGGGAGCGTGGGGCGGGACAGAGAGGGATCGGCAGTGACAGGCTATGGGGAGGGAGCGAGGGATGTGCTATGGTGCGGTTGGTGGGAGGTGACGAGTCCGGGAGCGTCGAGACATGGGCTGCGCCATGCCTCGTTCTGTCTTAGAGGGAGCGTGTAGGGTGAAGTAGTGACGCCATGCTGAGATGCTATACTTAACAGTTAAGCCTTTGTTACCTGTTAGCATTGCATACACACACACACACACACACACACACACACACACACACACACACACACACACTCACACACACACACGCACATGGTAAATAAGAGTTTGAGATTAATCAAGTACACAAAGTTGTGTTGTGTACATTAAAACTCTGTCTTTGAGAAAGAAAGTATAGTAACTGTATCTTTTTATTTTGGGGAAGATGATGTATAAGTAACCGCACACATGTTAAACATAGAGTTTGAGGTTAAGCATATACGTTAAGTACACAAAAAACACAAAGTTATGTTAAGAAAAGGAGAGAGAGAAGAGAGAGAGAGAGAGAGAGAGAAAGAGAGAGAGAGAGAGGAGAGGAGAGAGAGAGAGGAGAAAGAGGAGAGAGAGAGAGAAAGAGAAAGGAAGAGAAGAGGAGAGAAAGAGAGAGAAAAGAGAGAGAGAGAGAGAGAGAGAGAGAGAGAGAGAGAGAGAGAGAGAGAGAGAGAGAGAGAGAGAGAGAGAGAGAGAGAGAGAGAGAGAGAGAGAGAGAGAGAGAGAGAGAGAGAGAGAGAGAGAGAGAGAGAGAGAGAGAGAGAAAAGACGAAGATGAAAAAGGACAAAGAGAAAGGAAGAAAGAGAAATTATATGAATGACGGGGAGTTGGCTTATGGTAGCAAGTGCAAACACTATCACAGTTGAAAATATACTATGGAAGATGGCGATGATGGGAAAGTCGTTACGTAAAATTCGCTACACACCTGCTTCCGCCCCTCACCCCCCCCCCCCCTCCTCTAGCAGATGTGTTAGGTATCTCCCACTCTCCCGCGTTATGCGAACAAAGCTGAGCCCTGGTGGGGAACGGCTTAACGTCACGGTGTTGACTCGTCTCTGTTGCGGGATGATGGTACATTTCTCGTGAGAATGAGAAGCAATGTTTTGTGTAAACAGTGTGGGAGACGAAAGTCGTTTAGTGGATCGTGTCGGTTGTGTGTCGACAGTGACTGCCGTGGAGATGACTCTTTGTTTAAACATTGTGGGAGACGTTTCAGATCTCTCCTTCCGTCCATGAGTGTTCTTCACCACGAGCTAACAATGCAGAAAAACTCTGTGAAAGCTGTGGAATGGTATTCGGCGATACATCTGCATCCCCTCCCCCCTTTCCCGCGTTTTTCCGAGCGTCAAGATAGAGAATTAAACTACCACCGCGATAGTCTTTATATAAGGAATAATTAAAATTAATGGGATTTTATGATTTTTATTGATATCTAGTGAGAAACTAACATGCCAAAATCGAGAGAGAGAGAGAGAGAGAGAGAGAGAGGAATTTATATAGAGAAAGAAAGAGAAAGAGGTGAGAGAGAGAGAGAGAGAGAGAGAGAGAGAGAGAGAGAGAGAGAGAAGACGAAGATGAAAAAGGACAAAGAGAAAGGAAGAAAAATAAATTATATGAATGACGGGGAGTTGGCTTATGGTAGCACGTGCAAACACTGTCACAGTTGAAAATATACTATGGAAGATGGCGATGATGGGAAAGTCGTTACGTAAAATTCGCTACACACCTGCTTCCGCCCTTCACCCCCCCCCCACCCCACCCCACCCTCCTCTAGCAGATATGATAGGTATCTCCCACTCTTACGCGTTAGGCGAACAAAGCTGAACCCTGGTGGGGAACGGCTTAACGTCACGGTGTTGACTCGTCTTTGTTGCGGGATGATGGTATATTTCTCGTGAGAATGAGAAGCAATGCTTTGTGTAAACAGTGTGAGAAACGAAAGTCGTTTAGTGGATCGTGTCGGTCGTGTGTCGACAGTGACCGCCGTGGAGATGACTCTTTGTTTAAACATTGTGGGAGACGTTTCACATCTCTCCTTCCGTCCATGAGTGTTCTTCACCACGAGCTAACAATGCAGAAAAACTCTGTGAAAGCTGTGGAATGGTATTCGGCGGGATACATCTGCACCCCCTCCCCCCTTTCCAGCGTTTTTCCGTGCGTCAAGATAAAGAATTAAACTACCACCGCGATAGTCTTTATATAAGGAATAGTTAAAATGAATAGGATTTTATGATTTTTATTGATATCTAGTGAGAAACTAACATGCCAAAATCTTATATTAGCTTAATGCAGGTCGATTATTTTTCGTTTGTGCTAAATCCAAACTTAATCCAGTCTGAATAGTTAAACCATTACATGAACACAATAAATTTTGAATTACACTCTAAAAATACATCTTAATTCTGGATGAGAGGGATTCATACAAGTTATAGTACACACATATGGCATACATGATGATAATAATAATAATAATAATAATAATAATAATAATAATAATAATAATAATAACATTGTTAAAATGCATCTTAATTCTGGATGAGGGGGATAATTCAGACAAGTTATAGTACACACACATGGCATACATGATAATAATAATAATAATAATAATAATAATAATAATAATAATAATAATAATATTGCAACGTTCTGTGGATCATTGGTACGTTTCTACTACCTAGTTACCACGTCCCCGTCACCTTTTAAGAACCCTTTTACTACATCCCATAACGCCAATGCTATGTATTGGTACCTTTAATGTGCATATTCCCACAACCTTTCTGATAATCGGGGGGGGGGGGGGGGCTTCGTGGTGCAGTGGTTAGCACACTCGGCTCATAACCGAGAGAGACCGGGTTCGATTCCCGGGCGGAGTGGAAAAATTTTGCTGGGATTAAACCTTCCCATACTCATATCCTTGAGCATGCGAAGACAATGAAGTGTAAAAAAAAACTTGCTTTTTTATCTCGTAAAGGAAGAAATACAATCACAAAGGAGTAGGTCAAGTAGGTCACTGCGTTTTTTTGTGTGTGTGTTTTTGCTACGTTACTGTTACCTTTAGCGTGAATATTGCCACATTCTTCCTACTAAGCATACCATTACCTTTCTGCTACGTTTCTTGCAACGGTTCCTTCTATTACCTGTGTCATACATCATATCTTCGTTAACTGCTCACAGTCACATAACCATAAATTTTACTTTTCGTTAATGCATATAAACGACGCTGAAAATCAATGTAGTTACACTTGAAGATGAGATGATCGTAAAAATCTAACTTGTTCTTAGTCAGCAAATGAGCAAAGATAAGACAAGACAAGACATTCTTAACTTATTATATTTTATTCATACTTTTCTCCTTTCTTTTTTTTTTTTTGTGTGTGTGGGGCGGAAATCAGTATATGCAATCCAATATAACACATTTATTTAGAACATGTCAAAGTGCTAATTATTGAGAGGGTGATTTTTTTTTTTCTATTTGAAAAAACAAAACAAAAAACAGACAGAATAATATAGTTCGCTAGTTAAGGCACTTGTTCTTTCCAGACATTATGGAAATGATTTTGATGACGGTAAAATCTTGAACTCCATATAAGCATTGTAACGCTGTTACCTTCACTAATTCCACACATTCATTTGCTTACGGGAGGATATAATAAGAAAGAAAAGATAGTTATACTTTGAGCTTTCAGAAAAATAGGTAATTTAATCTACAACTTTAACTATATTTTTTTCCTAGACACTTAAAAAAAAAACTCCCATAACATGACACACAATTCTCAAAATGAATCTTAAGTACATTAGGAAGCAGAGTATGCACTTTTTAGGGGGTATAGAAAAATGATTTTGCTGGTATAAAACCTTCACATACACATATCCTTGAGCATGCGAAGACAATGGTGTGAAAAAAAAACATCAAAATTATAAAAAAAACACTCATCACATTTTTTTCTACCCAAATGTTCGATCCCACCCACACTATGAATGGCGAAAAAAAAAAAAAAGGTATTGCTCGTAAAGGAAGAAATACAATCACAAAGGAGTAAGTCAAGCTGTCAATAACACCAACAAAAACGACAAAAAAAAAAAAAATAGATATACTTTCCCCTGAAATAAAATGATCTTATCGAGCAAATATATTATAATATTTTACCTAATTCATTAAGGACAAGGTCAACAATACCAAGGGATTATAGTGGGTCCTATTAGAGTAGTGTGGAATGGAACCAAACCACAGTAAACCACAGGATTAGGTCAACAATATAAGTGTATCTCCAAGATCCTATTAGAAAGTAGTATGTAATGGAACCCAAACACCAGGAAACCATGGAGTTAATGTGATCAACGCATGATACTCAGATATGGAGGAAAATTAGAGAACCATATTTTTTTTATCAATTAATGTGACCAGTAATGTTAATTTTTATAACCAGAGACCAATGAGGACTAAAATATTTATGTATTTCTGTATTGCCAGAACACTTTAAACCTAGAGAAAGGACGCGGGATAACCATGTGCCTGAACCGGGCCTTCAGAGAAAACTTATCAAAACGTACTGGAGGAAACCAATTAGTTAATGTATGGAAGGGTATTAGTGACATGTCATCATGTATAACTAAGGTGGGCAGAACTCACTCTCTTATGTGCTTAGCGTATTATTAATCTTTTCACCTGTTGATGATCATTACCAAAAGGGAATACACACTAAATAAATAGAAAATAAATGAATGTAAAACAAGTACCAAATTAAGCATGTTAGAAACCAGACAGGCTCTACAGTATTCCGGACATACAGGCTGACAATCAATGATCTAGCATTGTTGAAACCGACAGCTTAATAGGTGAATATATTACTGGATTACCTTATCCTAATCTTAGCGTATCCTATGCATCATCAAATATTGTATGCAGAGAAAATAAAGGAGTTACCAAATGACTAGCAAATTAAACTGAAAATAAAAGAGTACGAGAAGTACATATCAATTTTGGTTACACATAGTATCAAAAGATAAAAAAAAGTTCATTGATTAGGATCAGGTATGTAAAAGGGAATTGCGTGTAAAAAACTAAATACATGGAATTCACAGTATATACAGTAATCTGAGTAAAATTACAGAAAAATAAAATAATAAACCAATAAACATTACGTTTCAATGAATATTGTTCATATAAATTCTTCCTGGAAGACTTTGATTATTGAAAAATAAATCCTCCCACTTGTGAACACTATGATCAGTAGTTCATAATACCAGTATTTCATGATCTTTAATTCAATTAGGGTGAATATTTCCTCTATTACCACTTTTCCTTTTGGAATTTTATTCTTCCACTTGATAGTTTTAAACACTTTTGAGTGTTTTGATGTCTCATTTGTTGTGAAAATGAATAATAACCATAATATGACAATTGGGGAGATTGTATTACTCACGCGCCGACATCTCGTCTTCTACTCAGCCAACTGATCTTTTGTTGCTATACGTTACATGTTACGTTACGTTACGTCACGTTACATAATGCGTTATATATTTTCTACTACCCTTTGAACCTTCCGTAAAAAAGAACATTGGGAGTGTATAGATGAAAACAACGGTAAATCTTTCCTCTATTCGCGGGTTCTCTTTTTTTTTCTTTCTATTTTTTCCATTGACAGAATTTAAGCTCTTTAGTGTTTTGAAGCATCATTTGTTGTGGAAATGAATACTAGCCGTTATATGACCACGTCAACGGAGTTAAGATTGGTGATACCTCAATATACTCAAAAAGGATTAACAATTATCAAATGGAAGAAAAATACAAAAAAAAAAAAAACAGGAAATAATAATAAAGGAAAGAAATACCAAAGTGTGAAAATAGACATGAAATGTTGAAATGGGCGTGACCATGATGTCTCAATAGGACTTAAAGCGTACCTAGCATAGCCTATCCATCTATCTGACATGGTTATATTATAGTTAATATTCATTTGCACAACAAATGACACCTCAAAACACTCAAAAGGGTTTAAAACTATCGAATGGAAGAAAAAAAAGGTGCATTACCAATAGAAGCGCTGAAGTCATCCTCAAGCTTTACTTAGCACTAGTTAGAGTTCATCTCGATTATGTGGATCAGTTTTGGTCAGTCCATTAAGAATGGGTATCAAGATGTTAGAATCTGTACAGAGTAAGATGAAAAAAAGTGATTCAAAGGACGGAAAACTTTCCATATGAGGATAGACTTTAGCATTTAAATCTGCATTCTCTAGAGAAGCGAAGGTTACGAGAAGACGTGACTGACATTTATAAAGGGATGAAGGGCTTTAATAGGGTTTTTTGTTGTTAAATAGTCGGGTAATGCATGTAGCAGTGGGTTTAAGATAGATAAATTCAGATTCAACAAAGACATAGACAAGCATTGGTTTACCAAATGAGGTGTGGATGAGTGTAATAGGCTTGGCAGTCATGCTGTGCGTGACAGTATCATAAATACATTCAAGAAGAACTTGAATAAATTCATGGCTAGTGAGGTAAGCTGGAGTTAGGCACACAGGAGATGCCTTGTCGGTCGGTCTCATGCAATTTTTTTTTTTTTTTTTTTTTTTTGCGTTCTTATATCCTTCTGTTCTTCAAAAAATTCCGAGAACTGAAACGGTAACGAAAGAAAGAAATACCATAATAACCGTGAAAATAGTCATGAAATGGGTGTGTTAACCCACGTGGCCACATTCGACATAAACCCGTGTTGCACAATCATAGTCTACTTGGCTGTCAGTAACAACAAAGGCAGAGTAAGAAGCGTAACGTACATACTTAGCGTAAAATATTAAAGGTAACTAACCAGACCAAATCCTTGAACAGTTTGCGCACAGCATGGTATAGTCGATTGGCGGGGGTCAAGTTTGTTAGGTTGTTAATCAACATAAATAAGTCAAAAAATATAAAATAGGCTACTCTTTTAGGATCACTACCCTCGGCTGAGACATATTGCTTCACCACATGACGCAATGAGGTTTCAGTACATGTGATGACAAGTTTCATATCTCAGAAAAAAGAAAAAAAATTGCATGAGACCGACCGACAAGGCATCTCCTGTGTGCCTAACTCCAGCTTACCTCACGAGCCATGAATTTATTCAAGTTCTTCTTGAATGTATTTATGTTACTGTCACGCACAGCATGACTGCCAAGTCTATTCCACTCATCCACACCTCATTTGGTAAACCAATGCTTGTCCATGTCTTTGTTGAATCTGAATTTATCTATCTTAAACCCACTGCTACATGCATTACCCGACTATTTAACAACAAAAAACCCTATTAAAGCCCTTCATCCCTTTATAAATGTCAGTCACGTCTTCTCGTAACCTTCGCTTCTCTAGAGAATGCAGATTTAAATGCTAAAGTCTATCCTCATATGGAAAGTTTTCCGTCCTTTGAATCACTTTTTTTCATCTTAATCTGTACAGATTCTAACATCTTGATACCCATTCTTAATGGACTGACCAAAACTGAACCACATAATCGAGATGAACTCTAACTAGTGCTAAGTAAAGCTTGAGGATGACTTCAGCGCTTCTATTGGTAATGCACCTTTTTTTCTTCCATTCGAAAGTTTTAAACCCTTATGAGTGTTTTGAGGTGTCATTTGTTGTGCAAATGAATATTAACTATAATATAACCATGTCAGATAGATGGATAGGTTATGCTAGGTACGCTTTAAGTCCTATTGAGACATCATGGTCACGCCCATTTCAACATTTCATGTCTATTTTCACACTTTGGTATTTCTTTCCTTTATTATTATTTCCTGTTTTGTTTTGTATTTTTCTTCCATTTGATAATTGTTAAGCCTTTTTGAGTATATTGAGGTATCACCAATCTTAACTCCGTTGACGTGGTCATATAACGGCTAGTATTGATTTCCACAACAAATGATGCTTCAAAACACTAAAGAGCTTAAATTCTGTCAATGGACAAAATAGAAAGAAAAAAAAGAGAACCCGCGAATAGAGGAAAGATTTACCGTTGTTTTCATCTATACACTCTCAATGTTCTTTTTTACGGAAGGTTTAAAGGGTAGTAGAGAATATATAACGCATTATGTAACGTGACGTAACGTAACGTAACATGTAACGTATAGCAACAAAAGAGCAGTTGGCAGAGTAGAAGACGAGATGTCGGCGCGTGAGTAATACAATCTCCCCAATTGTCATATTATGGTTATTATTCATTTTCACAACAAATGAGACATCAAAACACTCAAAAGTGTTTAAAACTATCAAGTGGAAGAATAAAATTCCAAAAGGAAAAGCGGTAATAGAGGAAATATTCACCCTAATTGAATTAAAGATCATGAAATACTGGTATTAAGAACTACTGATGATAGTGTTCACAAGTGGGTGGATTTATTTTTCAATAATCAAAGTCTTCCAGGAAGAATTTATATGAACAATATTCATTGAAACGTAATGTTTATTGGTTTATTAATTTTTTTTTCTGTAATTTTACTCAGTTTACTGTATATACTGTGAATTCCATGTATTTAGTTTTTGACCCGCAATTCCCTTTTACATACCTGATCCTAATCAATGAACTTTTTTTTATCTTTTGATACTATGTGTAACCAAAATTGATATGTACTTCTCGTACTCTTTTATTTTCAGTTTAATTTGCTAGTCATTTGGTAACTCCTTTATTTTCTCTGCATACAATATTTGATGATGCATAGGATACGCTAAGATTAGGATAAGGTAATCCAGTAATATATTCCCTATTAAGCTGTCGGTTTCAACAATGCTAGATCATTGATTGTCAGCCTGTATGTCCGGAGTACTGTAGAGCCTGTCTGGTTTCTAACATGCTTAATTTGGTACTTGTTTTACATTCACTTATCTTCTATTTATTAAGTGTGTATTCCCTTTTGGTAATGATCATCAACAGGTGAAAAGATTAATAATACGCTAAGCACATAAGAGAGTGAGTTCTGCCCACCTTAGTTATACATGATGACATGTCACTAATACCCTTCCATACATTAACTAATTGGTTTCCTCCAGTACGTTTCGATAAGTTTTCTCTGAAGGCCCGGTTCAGGCACATGGTTATCCCGCGTCCTTTCTCTAGGTTTAAAGTGTTCTGGCAATACATAAATACATAAATATTTTAGTCCTCATTGGTCTCTGGTTATAAAAATTAACATTACTGGTCACATTAATTGATAAAAAAAATATGGTTCTCTAATTTTCCTCCATATCTGAGTATCATGCGTTGATCACATTAACTCCATGGTTTCCTGGTGTTTGGGTTCCATTACATACTACTTTCTAATAGGATCTTGGAGATACACTTATATTGTTGACCTAATCCTGTGGTTTACTGTGGTTTGGTTCCATTCCACACTACTCTAATAGGACCCACTATAATCCCTTGGTATTGTTGACCTTGTCCTTAATGAATTAGGTAAAATATTATAATATATTTGCTCGATAAGATCATTTTTTTTTTTGTCGTTTTTGTTGGTGTTATTGACAGCTTGACTTACTCCTTTGTGATTGTATTACTTCCTTTACGAGCAATACCTATTTTTTGTTTTGTTTTTCGCCATTCATAGTGTGGGTGGGATCGAACATTTGGGTAGAAAAAAATGTGATGAGTGTATTTTTTTTTTATAATTTTGATTTTTTTTTTTTCACACCATTGTCTTCGCATGCTCAAGGATATGAGTATGGGAAGGTTTAATCCCAGCAAAATCATTTTTCTATACCCCCTAAAAAGTGCATACTCTGCTTCCTAATGTACTTAAGATTCATTTTGAGAATTGTGTGTCATGTTATGGGAGTTTTTTTTTTTAAGTGTCTAGGAAAAAAATATAGTTAAAGTTGTAGATTAAATTACCTATTTTTCTGAAAGCTCAAAGTATAACTATCTTTTCTTTCTTATTATATCCTCCCGTAAGCAAATGAATGTGTGGAATTAGTGAAGGTAACAGCGTTACAATGCTTATATGGAGTTCAAGATTTTACCGTCATCAAAATCATTTCCATAATGTCTGGAAAGAACAAGTGCCTTAACTAGCGAACTATATTATTCTGTCTGTTTTTTGTTTTGTTTTTTCAAATAGAAAAAAAAAATCACCCTCTCAATAATTAGCACTTTGACATGTTCTAAATAAATGTGTTATATTGGATTGCATATACTGATTTCCGCCCCACACACACACACACAAAAAAAAAGAGAAAGGAGAAAAGTATGAATAAAATATAATAAGTTAAGAATGTCTTGTCTTGTCTTATCTTTGCTCATTTGCTGACTAAGAACAAGTTAGATTTTTACGATCATCTCATCTTCAAGTGTAACTACATTGATTTTCAGCGTCGTTTATATGCATTAACGAAAAGTAAAATTTATGGTTATGTGACTGTGAGCAGTTAACGAAGATATGATGTATGACACAGGTAATAGAAGGAACCGTTGCAAGAAACGTAGCAGAAAGATAATGGTATGCTTAGTAGGAAGAATGTGGCAATATTCACGCTAAAGGTAACAGTAACGTAGCAAAAACACACACACAAAAAAACGCAATGACCTACTTGACCTACTCCTTTGTGATTGTATTTCTTCCTTTACGAGATAAAAAAGCAAGTTTTTTTTTACACTTCATTGTCTTCGCATGCTCAAGGATATGAGTATGGGAAGGTTTAATCCCAGCAAAATTTTTCCACTCCGCCCGGGAATCGAACCCGGTCTCTCTCGGTTATGAGCCGAGTGTGCTAACCACTGCACCACGAAGCCCCCCCCTCCCCCCCCCCCCCCCCGATTATCAGAAAGGTTGTGGGAATATGCACATTAAAGGTACCAATACATAGCATTGGCGTAATAGGATGTAGTAAAAGGGTTCTTAAAAGGTGACGGGGACGTGGTAACTAGGTAGTAGAAACGTACATATGATCCACAGAACGTTGCAATATTATTATTATTATTATTATTATTATTATTATTATTATTATTATTATTATCATGTATGCCCTGTGTGTGTACTATAACTTGTCTGAATTATCCCGCTCATCCAGAATTAAGATGCTTTTAACAATGTTATTATTATTATTATTATTATTATTATTATTATTATTATTATTATCATGTATGCCATATGTGTGTACTATAACTTGTATGAATCCCTCTCATCCCGAATTAAGATGTATTTTTAGAGTGTAATTCAAAATTTATTGTGTTCATGTAATGGTTTAACTATTCAGACTGGATTAAGTTTGGATTTAACACAAACGAAAAATAATCGACCTGCATTAAGCTAATATAAGATTTTGGCATGTTAGTTTCTCACTAGATATCAATAAAAATCATAAAATCCTATTCATTTTAACTATTCCTTATATAAAGACTATCGCGGTGGTAGTTTAATTCTTTATCTTGACGCCCGGAAAAACGCGGGAAAGGGGGGAGGGGATGCAGATGTATCTCGCCGAATACCATTCCACAGCTTTCACAGAGTTTTCTGCATTGTTAGCTCGTGGTGAAGAACACTCATGGACGGAAGGAGAGATGTGAAACGTCTCCCACAATGTTTAAACAAAGAGTCATCTCCACGGCGGTCACTGTCGACGCACGACCGACACGATCCACTAAACGACTTTCGTTTCCCACACTGTTTACACAAAGCATTGCTTCTCATTCTCACGAGAAATATACCATCATCCCGCAACAGAGACGAGTCAACACCGTGACGTTAAGCCGTTCCCCACCAGGGCTCAGCTTTGTTCGCCTAACGCGGGAGAGTGGGAGATACCTAACACATCTGCTAGAGGAGGGTGGGATGCGGTGGGTGGGGGGGGGGGGGTGAAGAGCGGAAGCAGGTGTGTAGCGAATTTTATGTAACGACTTTCCCATCATCGCCATCTTCCATAGTATATTTTCAACTGTGACTCCCCGTCATTCATATAATTTCTCTTTCTTCCTTTCTCTTTTTGTCTTTTTTCATCTTCGTCTTTTCTCTCTCTCTCTCTCTCTCTCTCTCTCTCTCTCTCCTTTTCTTCTCTTCCTTTCTTTTTCTCCTCTCTCTTCCTCTCTTTTCTCCTCTCTTCCTCTCTTTTCTCCTCTTTCTCTCTCTCCTCTTCTCTTTCTCTCTCTCCTTTTATCCTCTCTCCTTTTCTAATCTCTTTCTCCTTCTCTCTCCTTTTCTCCTCTTTTTCTCTCTCTCTCCTTTTCTTAACATAACTTTGTGCTTTTTGTGTGCTTAACGTATATGCTTAAACTCAAACTCCATGTTTAACATTTTTGCGGTTACTTATACATCATCTTCCCCAAAATAAAAAGATACAGTTACTATACTTTCTTTCTCAAAGACAGAGTTTTAATGTACACAACACAACTTTGTGTACTTGATTAATCTCAAACTCTTATTTACCATGTGTGTGTGTGTGTGTGTGTGTGTGTGTGTGTGTGTGTGTGTGTGTATGCAAAGCTAACAGGTAACAAAGGCGTAACTGTTAAGTATAGCATCTCAGCATGGCGTCACTACTTCACCCTACACGCTCCCTCTAAGACAGAACGAGGCATGGCGCAGCCCATGTCTCGACGCTCCCGGACTCGTCACCTCCCACCAACCGCACCATAGCACATCCCTCGCTCTCTCCCCATAGCATGTCACTGCCGATCCCTCTCTGTCCCGCCCCACGCTCCCTTGCCCCGCCAAATCAAGCCGCTATGGCAGGGGTCACTACCGATTTCTTTCCGCCCCGCCACTCTCCGTCCCACCCCACGCCCCGACGCTCTCCACTCCGTCCCACGCCCTGCCACTCTCCGTCCCGACGCTCTCCACCCCGCCCCACACCCCGCCAAATCAAGCCGCTATGGCATAGGATACTACGGATGTCTTTCCGCCCCCGCCCCACGCTCCCTTGCCCCGCCAAATCAAGCCGCTATGGCGCAGGATACTACGGATGTCTTTCCGCCCCCGCCCCACGCTCCCTTGCCCCGCCAAATCAAGCCGGTATGGCAATATTATAACTACTGAATTTACTTGTCTACATCTGAGTTTTACGCCATTGTTCCTCGTGCGCAAAGTGTCATCGATCATAAACAATGTTGATCTGTCTACATTCGTGAAACCATTAAGTATTTTAAAACATTCGATCAGTTTTCCTCGGAGGCGACGTTTCTCAAGAGAGAACATGTTAAGGGTAGAAAGCCTTTCTTCGTAGGATTTGTTGCGCAAGGAAGGGATCATTTTCGTTGCCCGACGCTGAACACCTTCTAATTTAGCAATATCCTTTGCATGGTGGGGGAACCAAAACTGTACCGCATATTCCAAGTGGGGTCTGACTAAACTGTTGTAGAGCGGGAGTATTACATCTTTATTCTTGAATACAAAGTTTCTTTTAATGAAGCCCAACATTCTGTTCGCTTTATTTGCTGCATCGATGCATTGCTGTGAGAATTTGAGGTTTGACGCGATTTTGACCCCCAAGTCTTTGACGCATTGAACGCTTTTGAGTTTAACGCCGCGCATTTCGTATTCGAACTTCTTATTCCTCGTTCCAACTTGAAGGACCTGGCACTTGTCTACGTTAAAGGGCATCTCCCATCTATCCGACCAAGCTGAAATTTTGTGCAAATCCTCTTGGAGGCCTTGCCTGTCTTCGTCAGTGAGAACCGAGTTACCAATCTTTGTGTCGTCTGAGAGAGAGAGAGAGAGAGAGAGAGAGAGAGAGAGAGAGAGAGAGAGAGAGAGAGAGAGAGAGAGATTCATTGTTCGGGGCCCACACTTCGATCTCTATTGTTGCTGCACAAGTACACCTTGTTCACACACTAAAAAAACTATCGTTACAGTGGGGTCCGAAGAATTTCACACTGAGCAACCCGGTAATCCCGGTAGGGTTGGTAAGGGTGTGATCACCCCCACCACCTCAGCTCTGCTGGGGGAGCAGGACAAGACCCCCGTAAGGGAGGGATAGAGAGGAAGGGAGACACTGAGATACCAGATATCACCATAATATCAACGGAGTGATTTGAGTGCCACTTGTTTAAGCTTTTTATTCACAAATTATTAAGCAATAATGCTCATATGATATACGTAACAGCGGTGGGTAGAAGTATTCTCCCATATCAAAGGCAAAAACAACCATCAACGCTTGTCAGATATACTTCAGTTCATAATGTGCCATCCTGGAACTAATGCTTCCACTGAACGTGTCTTTTCTTTCATGAACAAGTTGTGGGCATCTGAAAAAAACACAACTTCAAACTGCAACGCTAATAGCATTGCTGGTAAGAAAGACAAAGTTTAAAAAGAGTTGGATGGACTTTACAGGTTGTTTCAATCTACTCTCTTGTGCTGCCTCATTGCCTAGTAAAAAGTAGGAACTTTCCGCGCTTTTTAAATTGACGAATAAGGAATTTGGCGCGGGCGTTTTGAATTGCCGAAATTAGTCGTCTCTGGAGAAGAATAATTTATTAACTAGCTTGCATGCATGAGTTAATTTGTCTGTTGGTATAAAGACTCGCCGATAATTATTAGAGAATTAATCATATTGGGTGCATTCCATGATTGTTTCGAGACAAGCGAATACCGTGACTCGAGTAGTGCATGCCATACTTATGAAACCAATGCCAACGTTACGTTAGCATTTGGGTGATAAGTCAAGTTTATAATCCACTATAAATCTATCGTAAGGGTCAGCTAGGTTTTATGTAACCTCCTAGGCTCAGTGGAGCCGTATATAGCAATCAGTCAGTGGGAGTCACTCTGATATCCGAATCCTGAGTGACATTACCGCAAGGTGTTTATCATATTGTCTCCTAAATGGACGAAATTTTAACTCTTCACTTGTGTGTGAGGTGTTAAAGCATAATTTCATCACCCCAAATACTACAATGTTATAGCTACATAGAACACAGATCAATTAACTTCGACTAAGACTCCACCTGTGTGTTTCATGAAGCGTTACTGTGCCAGCTCAAATTCTACTGCATCATTTACGAGTCCCGCTCACTTGGTTCAGGCAAGTGAACCCACACCCAACACACGCAGTGACATTTTTTTTTTTTTTTTACGTCGCTGCCTGTTGCGCCGGTAGGCATCTTCCTGGTGGGGCCTGATGGTCGGCCCAAGGCTTTTTCCAGGTGGGGCCTGATGGTCGGCCCAGCCCGTTCTGGCGCAGGCGAGTGTTTATAGTGGCGCCATCTTGCATTGGCTCATGCTGCCCCCCGGAACTCGTTCTTGATTCGCTTGGACGAGTTCCTCTAGAGTCCAGGTTGATGGGTGGTCTTCAGGACAGCATGTGGGTAGTTTTAAGCCACTCGGCGGTGACTGAAAAATCCGAGTGGTAGCGTGGGGATTCGAACCCGCGTCGTCCATCACGCGGTGAATGTGGGCCCAGTACGCTACCAGTTCGGCCACCGCTTACCCTACCCTAGTGATACCAACATGAGTAGCCTGTTCTCAATGGCTTCGTCCTCGGTGTCAGTTTGTATCGTGCTGAATGTGTAACGATAGTTTTTTTTAGTGTGTGCACATAAAGGCATGTGTCATAAGTTTTATTCATTCTCATTTCGCTGAGTAGTCACATACATCCCTTATGTGTCTTAGGCATTATCATATACCCGTATTTGGGTTTGCATACAATTTCCTTTTTTACCTTCGTGATCATGACTGATTTACATTTTCCATTTTGTATGTGAAACCTCTTTGGTTCATTCAATCAGTTAAAGGGGAAGGGAATTGGGTGAGCAACCCATCTTCAGGACGTACCTTGTGTAGGTCGTCTGGCCTTTTTGTAGTCTTCTCATGTCATTGTGAATCCCTGTGTAAAGATGTGGTTGACCAGCAGCTGCGCAGTGGACACGCGGGAAGAATGGTAGGCCGCGCAGAAAATGATGGAAGCAGAGTGGCAAGGATGGTGGGAAGGTGTGACCCTTACCAAAAAATCCTTCACTCCTTCAGGGATGTCGACCTGAAAGTGAGGAGTGAGGTCAAAGTGGCAATACAGCCCCCGCCCCCTCCTTCCTCTGTCGTTAATATGTGACATTGAAAACTTTGTGCAATTTCACCATTTTATGTATCATAAAATGGTGAAATTGTAAAAAAAATTCAATGTTACATATTTTAGGAACCAATAGCCACGCCTCCGTGATTGCGACCGCAACGTCACATGTGGACCTAACCGTCAAAGTCACTTCCCCGATCATGCTACTCAGTGAGATCACCTTGGAGAGGAGTAAAGATGACATTTACACTATACACGCGACACCTCAAAATGTTTATACTCATTCTCCAGCAATGGTTGTGTGTGTGTGTGTGTGTGTGTGTGTGTGTGTGTGTGTGTGTGTGTGTGTGTGTGTGTGTGTGTGCGCCCGCGAGCACACACTCTTCCTTTCTCCACTGATCGGTTCCTCTTAACAAAGTCTTCAGAAATATATTACCCTCTCGGTTCTCAATTTCTCTTCTTCCTCCTCCTTTTCCTGGTCTTCCACCTTTTTCTCCTCGTGTTACTTCCCCTTTAAATCGCATTCCATTTCAATCAGGTTTTCATTGAAAGGAAGAAGACTTGCGACGGAGACGGAGGTCGGTAAAGTGAGAGATACGGTGGAGAACTGTAAAATTAATTTACACACACACACACACACACACACACACACACATATATATATATATATATATATATATATATATATATATATATATATATATATATATATATATATATATATATATATATATATATATATATATATATATATATATATATATATATATATATATATATATATATATATATATATATATATATATATATATATATATATATATATATATATATATATATATATATATATATATATATATATATTTTTTTTTTTTTTTTCTGTTCACTATTGCGCCGGTAGGCGCAATAGGTCCAAGGCTTCTTCCCGGTGGGTCCTGATGGTCGGCCCAGCCCGTTCTGGCGCAGGCGAGTGTTTATAGTGGCGCCATCTTGTATTGGTTCATGCTGCCCTCCAGGAGCTCATCTTTAATCCTAGAATCTAGAGTCCAGGTTGATAGGTGGTCTTCTTGACAGCATGTGGGTAGTTTTAAGCCACTCGGCGGCGGCTGAAAAATCCCAGCTTGGTGGCACCGGTCGGGGATTGAACTCGCGTACACCTGAACGCGGGGCCAGCCACCGCCTACCCAAATATATATATATATATATATATATATATATATATATATATATATATATATATATATATATATATATATATGATGAACAATAGCATCATCGTTGTCACGAACATCCTTATTTCTCGACGTTTCGACTCTTTCTTGAGTCATCATCATGACTAGAAATGGCATAAAATATCGATAAAATCAATATAAGCAATGTGCATGAACATACAAGACATTACAAATTAAAATTTAAAATGAGTATATATATATATATATATATATATATATATATATATATATATATATATATATATATATATATATATATATATATATATATATATATATATATATATATATATATATATATATATATATATATATATATATATATATATATATATATATATATATATATATATATATATATATATATATATATATATATATATATATATATATATATATGTATATATATATATACAGTAATCCCTCGAGATATCGCGGTTCACTTATCGCGGTCTTGCTGTTTCGCGGATTTTTAAATTGTATCGTATCGCGGATTTTTCGCTATATCGCGGGATTTTGCTGTAAAATAAGCATTTTCAAGCCTATAAAGTGAAAACGATATAAATCAACGTAAGTAGGAACACACCTACATAAACACCTACGTCACCCACCTATTTTTTTTTTTTCGTCGCGGCCTATTGCGCCGTTAGTCTTTTCTCTGGTTCACTCCTCTCCGTCCCCGTATTTTTCTCCTTCCTTTTCATTTCTTTGTTCTTTTCCTTTCACCTCCCTCCCAGTTTTTCTCTTTTAATCTCTTTCCCTCCCACACACACCTTTTGTCTCCCCCTCTTACCTCTCCTTTACCTGACCCTCCCTACCTCTCTTTTAATATCTTTCCCTCCCACTCACACTTTTTTTTTCCCCCTCTTTCCTCACCTTTACCTGACCCTCCCTACCTCTCTCTTTTAATCTCTTTCCCACCCACTCACACCTATTCTCTCCCTCTCTTTCCTCACCTTTACCTGACCCTCCCCACATCTCTCTTTTAATCTCTTTCCCTCCCACTCACACCCTTTCTCTCCCCCTCTTTCCTCACCTTTACCTGACCCTCCCTCCCTCTCTTTTAATCTCTTTCCCTCCCACTCACACCCTTTCTCTCCCTCTCTTTCCTCATCTTTACCTGACCCTCCCTGCCTCTCTCTTTTAATCTCTTTCCCTCCCACTCACACCCTTTCTCTCCCCCTCTTTCCTCATCTTTACCTGACCCTCCCCACCTCTCTCTTTTAATCTCTTTCCCACCCACTCACACCTATTCTCTCCCCCTCTTTCCTCACCTTTACCTGACCCTCCCTGCCTCTCTCTTTTAATCTCTTTCCCTCCCACTCACACCCTTTCTCTCCCTCTCTTTCCTCATCTTTACCTGACCCTCCCTACCTCTCTTTTTTAATCTCTTTCTCTCCCACTCACACCCTTTCTCTCCCCCTCTTTCCTCACCTTTACCTGACCCTCCCTACCTCTCTTTTAATCTCTTTCCCTCCCACTCACACCTTTTCTCTCCCCCTCTTTCCTCACCTTTACCTGAACCTCCCTACCTCTCTCTTCTTTTCCCGTCCCATTTCCTCCACTCATTTCCCTTTTTTCCTCCTTTCTCACACCCTCTTATCTTTAGTCTTATCTCTCACTCTATCACTCTTCCTCCCTTTCTCCTTCCCCATTAGATTATACACACACACACACACACACACACACACACACACACACACACACACACAGAAGGGGAAATGGGAAGGGTGTGTGGAGGGAGGGGCAGAAGTGAGTCAGGTTATGTTCTGACCAAAGCCCTGACCTGACTCTCTCCTGCCACTCCCTCCCCACACCCTTCTCATTTCCCCTTCTCTGTGTGTGTGTGTGTTTTATCTTACACACACACACACACACACACACACACACAGAAAGGGTGTGGGGAGGGAGGGGCGGAAGTGAGAGTCAGGTCATGTCCTGACTGAAGCCCTGACCTGACTCTCCCTCAGGACCTGACATGACTCTCCCCACTGTCCCTCCCTCCCCACACCCTACTCCTTCTTTTCATCCTCTTTATATCTCCCTGTTTCCTCCACTACATTTCCTTGTTCTCCCTTCTTACATGCTCTATCAGTATTTTTTTCATGACTCACTCTGTCCCTCTCCTCCCTTTCCCCTTCCGTATTTACCTAATTGTGATATAAAAGAAGTGAGCTACGCTCATATTGTCCTTTCTCTGAGTAGCTATTCTTCCGCCCCGCGAAACTAATTCTTGCGCGAAGTTCGTATTTATGAAGCAAATGTCGAAAGTCGAAATAAGAATTATAGTATCATTTATTGGGACCGCGTCGTAACAACGAAACGTCGTAGGAAGTGTTTATAAGAGTGTGGGAAAGGTCAATAGGAGTGTGGGAAAGATTTGTAAGAGTGTGGGGAGGGTTTATAAAGCCTTAAAATATATATAAATAATAAAAAAATATAAGGTCGCTACTTCGCGGATTTTCGCCTATCGCGGGGGGTTCTGGAACCTAACCCCCGCGATAGACGAGGGATTGCTGTATATATATATATATATATATATATATATATATATATATATATATATATATATATATATATATATATATATATCTATATATATCTAGATATATATATATATATATATATATATATATATATATATATATCTATATATATATATATATAGATATATGTATATATATATATATAGATATATATATATATATTTTATATATATATATATATATATATATATATATATATATATATATATATATATATATATATATATATATATATATATATATATATTATGGAGTAGGTAGGAAGACAGGTGCCAGCCAGATTCCCCTGGACAATTTCCCTGACAGCTTCCCCTGAGATATTCCCCCTGGACTCATTCCCCTGGACACATTCCCCCCTTGATACTTTCCCCCCTGGACACATTCCCCCCTGGGCATATTCCCCTCTGGACATTTCCCCCCGCAAACATCCCCTTCCTACATTCATTCACCTGCCCCTTCGGTCCTGCGTCAACCACTTTCAGCTTTTACTATCCCTCCCTTCCTTGTTCTTTCTTCGATGGTTGCTTTCCCTCATCTCCCTCTTCAAACTTTCCCGGTGGCATATGACCCTAGTTGTTGTGCCGCTGTCTTTTCTACCTAAATCAATACAATAGTGCATTAATTCACCTCTTCTCTTCCCTTGCCTCAGACGGTTGAGCTGCTGTTCCAGAACTTAAACTATCACTGTTAACAGTTTGTTAGAGTTTAATGACTCAGTTTAGAGTGTCTTGTTTCAGTTCAAACAGTGTTTCACGCCTCGTTATCGTCACCCTGGCAATGAATCTCAGGTCAGTTCCTGCCACAGCCCTCGCACGACATGGAAGTGGTGAAAACAAGTAGAGGAGGGGACAAGATTTGCTACGAAGGCTACATGTACACTAAGAGAGATGCGAAAAAGACACGCATTCGATGGGAGTGTACGCAGAGAAAAAGCAGACCATGCAAGGGTGCAATAAGAACAAGCTTGACTCTGGATGATGTGAGAGTAACTGTGGCCCATAGTCATGATGGTGATCATTCGTGTGTTGAAGCAGAGATGTTACGATGCAGTATTCGTGAAAAAGCAAAAACATCAAGAGAGAGCATTGCTTGTATACTCGCGACAGCCATTCAAGAAACTCCTAAGCTTGTGAGAGTACATCTAGGAAATCAAGAATCAGTGAAAAGGAGCCGGTATCGCTGAGAGAATTTCACGTCCCTGATGAATGGTCAACAACAGGCGGTGAGCACCCACAACCCTTCCTGGTGCATGACAGTGGGCCGCAGTCTTCAAACAGAATACTTGCTTTTGCAGCTGATAATGTTCTGCAACACTTAACTTCGTCTGATAAGTGGTACATGGATGGAAATTTTTCCTTAGCTCCCAATATATTCATGCAGCTGTATGTTATTCGTGTGCCATTGGTTAATTCGGCAGTTTCAGCTCTTTATGGCTTGTTACCAAACAAACAACAGCGAAGTTATGAAGCAGTCATCAAAGCAACAGTAGACAGATGTGAGGAATCTCCTGATCCAGCTGTTGTTGTCACGGACTTCGAGACATCTGCCATGAATGTTATTCAAGTAGTCCTCGGTCACCATGTCAGAACGCAGGGCTGCTTCTATCATCTAACTCAGAGTACTTGGAGGAAAATTCAAGATCTTGGTCTTGTTCTAAAATACAGAAATGAAGAAGAAATTAAGCACTTTGTTGGCATGCTCGATGGTCTAGCATTTTTACCCTTAGCTGACGTTGCGGAGGGAATGGAACTCCTGAAAAATGCAACTTCTGAAGGGCTAGAGGAACTATTTCATTATTTTGATTCGACTTATGTATCCGGAAGTATTAATCGTGTACTACAGCCATCACAGAATAATGTTCTATCAATTCGACTTCGGCGCCGTCCACCTCTTTTTCCTCCACAAACTTGGAATGTGCACGACGTTACTGCACTGGCAGGAGGAGACCGTACAAACATGTGTGAGAGTTGGAATCACGCCTTCTCTCACTTGGTTGGTCACAAACATCCATCTATGTGGACTCTTAATTGATGCATTAAGGAAAGACTATGCTTTAGTGTCCCTTGCCTTGCTTCAACAAGAATGTGGTCAATCACCCCAAAAACGAGGCAAACGGTCCACAAGACAACATCAAGAACGGCTCTTCGAGATATGCATCGCTAGACGTGATGGTCAGAAGACGGTAGCACAATCGTTGAAGGCTATGGGTTACTGCATTCGGCCTTGAATACAATTGATGTGATGAATACTTTCCCCCTTATTGCTCTCATGATTTTATCAGCTTTTTATTGTTTCATAAAACTTAACAAGTACTGCAGATAATCGGTTGTCTTCCCTCAGATATATGAATGCAATCACAAATTTAACAAAAACATTGTATAGAATAATGAGACTGGGATATCCAGGAGGGATATTATTCATTAGGGGAAATTTTCCAGGGGGGACATAGTCCATGGGGAAAATTGTCCAAGGGGAAATTGTATAGAGGGGAATAAGTCAGTGGTGGAATTGTCGAGGGGGAAAAGGTCCAGGGGGGAAGATGTCCTACACTCAGGAAAACACCTACCGAACGGGCGCAAGCCACTCCCGGTTTGGTATATACGGGAAGTGAGGAGGGTGCTGAAGCCCTCCAAAGACCCTTCCCATTACCTCACAAAACCGTTTCCCTATTGTCTCATCAACACCAGAGAGTAGTTCAGCATGCTCTCTAAAGACAGATCTTCTATCAACACCACACTACATTCACACAACACACACACCTTTTCCCAGAATTTAAAATTCAAAATGACGTTCAACAACCAAGCCTCGGAGTCCCCGCCTGGGGGGGGACTCACCTTCTAACTGCCGACTTGGGAGGTGTCTTGGTAACTCCTCGAACCTCTTTTTTTATCAATTTCTGCAACATTCGCGGTCTTCGTTCTAACTTTCATTCAGTGGAACACCATTTCTCCTCCTCTAACCCTTACCTTCTCTTCCTCACCGAAACACAGGTTTCTAAGGCTACTGACAGCAATCTCTACTCTGTTCCCTCCTGCTATCTCTATCTTAAATTTCAATCGAAAGTTGGATGTTGCGCCTACGTGCGCAACGACATCACTTGCTCTCGTGCCTACGACCTTGACACTTCAGAATTTTCCACTATCTGGCTAAGACTTCACTGTCATTCTATTACTAAATACATCTGTGCTGTTGATCTCTCACCTGATTCTACTAACTATGTAAAATTCTTTGACTACTTGAACTCTAAAGTGGAGCACATCTTGACCCACTCTCCCTTCGCTGAAATCTCCATCTTGGGAGATTTCAATGTTCACCACCAGCTTTGGCTTTCATCCTCTTTCACTGACCAGCCTGGTGAACAAGCCTACATCTTTGCTTTCCTCAACGATCTAGAGGAGTTGGTTCAGCACCCTACAGGTATCCGGACCGTCGTTAAGACTGGCCCAACATACTAGACCTCTTCCTTACCTCTAACCCTTTTACTTACTCTGTCAAACTGTTATCTCCGTTGGGCTCCTCCGATTACAACCTTATTTATATATCCTGTCCTATCGCTCCTGTACACCCTCTGGGCCCACCGAAGAGGCGATGCTTCTGGCATTTTGCTTCAGCTCGGTGGGACGACCTGAGGATGTACTTTCTGATTTCCCGTGGAATGATTACTGCTTCCAGGATAAAGACCCCTCTGTGTGTGCCCAGCGCATCACAGAGGTGATTGTCTCTGGAATGGAGGCATACATTCCACGTACTTTCTCTACTCCTCAATGCTAAAAAGCCTTGGTTTAATCACGCTTGTTCTCGTGCTGTCAGAGATAGAGAGGCAGCTCACAAAAGGTATCAGAGCCTGCGAACTCCCGCTAACTATGATCATTACATTTTCGCCCGAAATCGTGCCAAATCTATTCTTCGACTTACCAAAACATCTTTCATTAATAGAAACTGTCAAAACCTTGCTTTTTTTCTAATTCTTCCTAGGATTTCTGGCATCTAGTTAAAAACATCTCCAATTTCATTTCTTCATCTTTCCCTCCTCTCTCTAAACCCTGACGGCGGCACCGTCGTCTCTTCTGTCTTTAAGGCTGAACTCTTTTCTCGAACTTTCTGTAAAAACTCCACTCTGGACGATTCTGGGCATATTCCTCCTACTCATCCCCCCTCTGACTCCTTTATGCCTGTTATTAACATTCTTAAGAACGATGTTTTCTATGCCCTCTCTGGTCTCAACTCTCAAAAGGCTTATGGACCTGATGGAGTGCCTCCTATTATCCTTAAAAACTGTGCTTCTGTGCTGACACCCTGCCTGGTCAAACTCTTCTGTCTCTGCCTATCAACATATACCTTTCCTTCCTGCTGGAAGTACGCCTTCATACAGCCTGTGCCTAAGAAGGGTGACCTTTCCAATCCTTCAAACTGCCGCACTATAGCTTTACTTTCTGTGTATATCTAAAGCTTTGAAGATTCAAAAGCACCTTTCAACATCTGACCTTCTATCTGATCGCCAGTATGGATTCCGCAAGGGGCGCTCTACTGGCAATTTTCTTGCTCTCTTAACTGATTCTTGGTCATCCTCTCTTAGCTGTTCCGGTGAAACTTTCTCAGTTGCGCTAGACATATCGAAAGCTTTCGATAGAGTCTGGCACAAGTCTTTGCTTTTTAAACTGTCCTCTTTCGAATTCTATTCCTCTCTCTGTTCCGTTATCTTTAGTTTCCTTTCCGGACGTTCTATTTCTGCGGTGGTAGACGGTCACTGTTCTTCCCCTAAACCTATTAACAGTAGTGTTCCCCAGGGCTCTGTCTTATCACCCACTCTCTTCCTGTTATTCATCAATGATTTTCTCTCATTAACAAACTGTCGTATCCACTCGTACGCTGACGACTCTTTTGTTGTAAAATATAAAAAAAAGTATATATATATATAGATATATATATATATATATATATATATATATATATATATATATATATATATATATGGTAAAGGTCCAGTATAACTCCGGCGCCTTAATATTGGTCTATTTTCTTCCACAGCTTCACAAAACCCTTAGTATAATACAGTAGTAAAAGTGGCGGACAAAAGCCACCTACCTACCAATCTCCCTATTCACGAAAGCGTCGCCTCCTCTGGTGCTGGCCGCGGCGACGGTGGTGATGCCTTCGACGCAAAATATCTCTCAGAGGGTTTAGGGTGAGGGAGCATGAATGCGAGCTCTTTTGCGGTGGCGGCGGCGGCACCACCGTCGCCGCGGCCAGCACCAGAGGAGGCGAAGCTTTCGTGAATAGGCCTCGGCAGATAAGTGACCAGAATCACTTAAAACACACCCATATGCACCAGGAAAGCACATTCTGCAATAATAATAACACAAACAATCTAGGGAAAATTTTACGCTATGTCGGAAAAAATCCCTAGTCAAATCTGGAAAAATCCGTAACTTACGTAACAGTGTAAGGCATTTAACGAAATATATTCTGACCCCCTAAGCCCGTGCTTTACACGGCCTTCATGGGCCAGAATTAAGGCATTTAACGAAATCTATACCCCACGATACTCTATAGAAATATGCCAATGCGAAGTAATTTTACCTTATTGAGGAGGGTAGAGCTTAGCGGCGTGGAGGAGAAACTGGTAGAATCGGATTCCCTCATCCGTAAATTTCCTCTTGCAAATATATTCGGCGAGGTATCCAGCAAAGTGTTGGTTTGCCCGGCCGAATCTTGGAATCCTTGTTCTTACCTCCCGCCCCAGTGACCGAAAACCCCACATTCCCACAGGTCCCCAAGCTTGTTGGGGGTAAAGGATAGGTGCCATTCGTCTGCCACTTTTTACTGATGTATTATATGTATACAAAGGATTTTGTGAAGGTTTGGAAGAAAATAGACCAAAATTAAGGCGCCGGAGTTATACTGGACCTTATATATATATATATATATATATATATATATATATATATATATATATATATATATATATATATATATATATATATATATATATATATATATATATATATATAGATATAAATACAGTAATCCCTCGTCTATCGCGGGGGTTAGGTTCCAGAACCCCTCACGATAGGCGAAAATCCGCGAAGTAGCGACCTTATACGTATATATTTTTTTTAGTATTTATATATATTTAAGGCTTTATAAACTCTCCCCACACTCTTACAAATATTTCCCAAACTCCTATTGACCATTCCCATACTCTCATAAACACTTCCTACGACGTTTCGTTGTTACGACGCGGTCCCAATAAATGATACTATAATTCTTATTTCGACTTTCGACATTTGCTTCGTAAATACGAACTTCGCGCAGGAATTAGTTTCGCGGGGCGGAAGAATAGCTACTCAGAGAAAGGACAATATGAGCGTAGCTCACTTCTTTTATATCACAATTAGGTAAATACGGAAGGGGAAAGGGAGGAGAGGGACAGAGTGAGTCATGAAAAAAATACTGATAGAAGATGTAAGAAGAGAGAACAAGGAAAAGTAGTGGAGGAAACAGGGAGAGATAAAGAGGATGAAAAGAAGGAGTAGGGTGTGGGGAGGGAAGGACAGTGGGGAGAGTCATGTCAGGTCCTGAGGGAGAGTCAGGTCAGGGCTTCAGTCAGGACATGACCTGACTCTCACTTCCGCCCCTCCCTCCCCACACCCTTTCTCTGTGTGTGTGTGTGTGTTTGTTTATCTACTTGTAAACACACACACACACACACACACACAAACAGAAGGGGAAATGAGAAGGGTGTGGGGAGGGAGTGGCAGAAGGGAGAGTCAGGTTAGGGCTTTGGTCAGAACATGACCTGACTGACTTCTGCCCCTCCCTCCACACACCCTTCCCATTTCCCCTTCTGTGTGTGTGTGTGTGTGTGTGTGTGTGTGTGTTCATATAATCTAATGGGGAAGGAGAAAGGGAGGAAGAGTGATAGAGTGAGATATAAGACTAAAGATAAGAGGGTGTGAAAAAAGGAGGAAACAAGCGAAATGAGTGGAGGAAATGGGACGGGAAAAGAAGAGAGAGATAGGGAGGGTCAGGTGAAGGTGAGGAAAGAGGGGGAGAGAAAGTGTGTGAGTGAGAGGGAAAGAGATTAAAAGAGAGAGGTAGGGAGGGTCAGGTAAAGGTGAGGAAAGATGGGGAGAGAAAGGGTGTGAGTGGGAGGGAAAGAGATTAAAAGAGAGAGGCAGGGAGGGTCAGGTAAAGGTGAGGAAAGAGGGGGAGAGAAAGGGTGTGAGTCGGAGGGAAATAGATTAAAAGAGAGAGGTGGGGAGGGTCAGGTAAAGGTGAGGAAAGATGGGGAGAGAAAGGGTGTGAGTGGGAGGGAAAGAGATTAAAAGAGAGAGGCAGGGAGGGTCAGGTAAAGATGAGGAAAGAGAGGGAGAGAAAGGGTGTGAATCGGAGGGAAATAGATTAAAAGAGAGAGGTGGGGAGGGTCAGGTAAAGGTGAGGAAAGAGAGGGAGAGAAAGGGTGTGAGTGGGTGGGAAAGAGATTAAAAGAGAGAGGTAGGGAGGGTCAAGTAAAGGTGAGGAAAGAGGGTGAGAAAAAAGGTGTGAGTGGGAGGGAAAGAGATTAAAAGAGAGGTAGGGAGGGTCAGGTAAAGGAGAGGAAAGAGGGGGATACAAAAGGTGTGTGGGAGGGAAAGAGATTAAAAGAGAAAAACTGGGAGGGAGGTGAAAGGAAAAGAACAAAGAAATGAAAAGGAAGGAGAAAAATACGGGGACGGAGAGGGTGAAGAAAGAAAGGAAGTGGGAGAGGAGTGAACCAAAGAAAAGACTAACGGCGCAATAGGCCGCGACGAAAAAAAAAAAATAGGTGGGTGACGTAGGTGTGTTCCTACTTACGTTGATTTATATCGTTTTCACTTTTTAGGCTTGAAAATGCTTATTTTACATCAAAAACCCGCGATATAGCGAAAAATCCGCGATACGATACAATTTAAAAATCCGCAAAACAGCGAGACCGCGATAAGTGAACCGCGATATCTCGAGGGATTACTGTATATGTGTGTCTGTGTGTGTGTGTGTGTGTGTGTATATATATATATATATATATATATATATATATATATATATATATATATATATATATATATATATATATATATATATATATGTGTGTGTGTTTCTCTTTCCGTCTCTAACACTGGTTTATCTTTTTCCAGGTGCCGCAGTGGAGGGAGTGCGGCAGTCAGTAGCCTCCTATGCTGCACCGTCGTCTCCACCCTCACAACATACTCAATACTGGGTATCCCCAGCGCCCTCTGATCCCCCTTCGCAGCATAGGACTAGTGAGAAGGGCAGAACTGTGACCCTTGGAGTAACAAAACCACAGCCGGTTGGCCATTTGGAGGCAACGCGGAGCCCAACAGAAACACAGGTGCCTCCCCGCGCACTTAGTACTGTCTTCCTACAGACCCATCTCCAGGAAACACCCGCCATTACCCCCGTCCCCACTCTCGCTCCTGCCACTCCTAGACCACAAACGCATACTTTAGCGATACAGACGGGTCATCTACCAGCTGCATCTATGGAGGAGGTCAATCCTAGAATTGGAAGGGCCAGTAGTCAGCTCCTCCACGGTGCGTCGCCCAATGGCTCATCTTCGTCAGGAAAAACTCAGGTCACGTCGCGGCAAGACTCCCTTGAGGAGTCTGAGCTTCGCCTTCTTAACGACAGCAGCACTGATCACTCCCCAACCAGAAAATCCTCGCCAAGCCTACCCGCAAGCCCCACCCCGTTGGTGGAGACACCAGCAAATTTGTCTAATGGATTTCTGGGCACCTTCAGTGGGAATCAAGGCCAGATCACGGCCCAAAAATTCCCCGCCCAGCACTCTTCTAGCTCCATTGAGACCTCACAGACTGATCAAGCACAGCTGGCTAGAATATGGAGCGCCGGCGATGAACAGTGGGCGGGCGGTGGTCAGCGGGGTGGACGGGGTCAAGGACCACCTTGGGCCTGGAGCAAAGGCAGACGGCGAAGGAGGAAGCTGCCTGGAGTGGAGGCCATGGCGTCTTCGTCATCTCATCTGTCAGCTTCTACCGCACCTTCTCTTTCAGGCCATGTCCCTCATTCCGTGGGAGCAGCAACCTTCTCCTTGCAAAGTAAAGAGAGTAAAGGCAGTACTAAGGGTGGTGTTAAGTCTCCCGTGCAATCTACTGAAGAAGTATACTCGCAGGCTGGTGGCGGGGCCGGCAGTCGGTACGAGGTGCTGCGGTCCGGCGGCGGCCGCATCGATTTCGAGGTAATGGAGACAGGCGAGTTCGACGGGTTCAGAGTCACGCGAACAAAGGAAGTGGATGCACCGCCCCTGGCCTTGCCCCAGGAGGCCAAGTCACCCAATGAATCCTTGAAGAAATACCAAGGGGATGGAAGGACAATGTCTTCCCGCCACAAGGTTCCGGAGGATAGTGAGGTTTCGGCATCAAAACGACAGCGGCTTCTCGGAGCAATTAGGAGGCCGCCCGAGACAATCCTGTCTTCCCCACTACACTCGCGGGAGGTTACCCTCCTCCTTCCTCCATCGACGTTCTTCTCACCCCCTGTCACTCTGTACCAGAAGGCAGAGACCACTAGCAGCAGTGCACCTCCTCCCGTGCCCCTACCCACCACGGAGGATACCTACTCCCGTGAACTTTCTCAGATGAAACAGGAAGTGAAACAGGGAGCAAAAACTCACATCCCACATGTTGAGACGACATGGGGAGATGACCAGGGCCCCATGGATACGACCCTCTCGAGCCTGTTCAGCGGCGAACTCATCCCGCCGCTGCCTGACCACTGGGGTCGTCCCTGGGAGGGGGAGGATGGATGGGAAGGGGACATCTCTGGGGATAAAATGACCACATCGCCCCCCAGAAAGATGACTGCAGATGTAGCTGTTATTCCGCTTCATTTATCAACGCTAGTACCCGGAGACGAATCGACGGGTGGCGATGGATCAGCTTGGAAGACGAAGCAGCGCGACACAATCCTGCCTTATTCCAAAGCTGCCACCCCGCACGTCCATGAAGAGAGTGACATTGACGAGACATGGAATCAACAGCAATACCTTGAGCAGAACATGAATATAGCGTCAGGTAGGGCGGGGGTGCCTGTTGCCTCTCGATCCCATGATTCACACCATGACACTGAGGAAGGAGGGATGATGAAGACCGGCAAAGCTGAGGCGACGGACTCAACAACAGGTGGGGAGAAAGGTGGGGGAGCGTCATGGCCAGGGGCGGGGGAGAGAGTGGAGTTTGTCACAGTAGTACCCGGGGGCAGCTGGGACGTATGGGGAGGTCCTGCCCTCTGGGACTCCATCTCATCCAGCAGTAACCACTCTCTGCGTGGTTCACCCGTCTATTCTGTCTATTGGGGGGATACAGGGGGTCCAGGCTCCCCCGCCGGGTGGCCAGAGGGCGTGTGGGTAATCCGCGGGGGCTCATTAGCGGCGATCATGGCCTTGGTGGCCACGATATCAGTACAAGTGTCTCGTGATGGCCAGGTCCGCCGTCCCTCAGCTCCAGCCGATGGCCCTCAGCGCGCCCTACACAGCCAACACGCAACCCTCGCAACCAATCTTGCCACTTCCCTCGCCTCTGCACACGTCCTCCTCATATTCGGAATAGAGGTGAGTCAAATTTGTCAATTTTCTCCTTAGACTCAATAACCTCATATATTGAGGTCTTGTCAACAACTTGCTACGTTAGTTCAACAGTCAACAGACCCTCTCACCCGGTTTACTAATGTCCTCTTAGACGGAAGGGTTCTTCGTGTAGGAAAGTATACTGAAAATCAATACCCTCTTCGGGCACCTCGCGAAATGATGGAACAGAAAAAAATAATCAATCTCTCTCTGTCGTGACTAGCCAAAAATAACCATCTCTTTGTCATCCTCTTTGCATATTTCTTAGATGCGTACATGTTTTTTTTTTTATCTGTAATTGTACAGTATATGAGTTGCAGAAATCCGACACGGGCCTGTCGAAAAATAGGTACCTGGAAAACCTGGGGAATATAAACTGTGGTAACCTGGATGTCACAGTGGCCTTGTGTCCCGGGTTAGTGGGTTCTTCCTACCACACTGAAGGGATAATGTGACTGAGATGAGCACCGAGGACACGCGCAGCTATAGCGTATGTCCCCAACTTTATAAAACTATCATACTTTGCATGACCTCTTGGTATTAATGAAAAAAAAAAAAACGGCTTCTGTATTTTTTTTCTCTCCGGCACATACGCATATATAATGCTCTTCCAATAGAGCTGAGCGAATGTACTGATTTTTCGAAATCTTAACCCTTAGAGGACTGGTGAAATTCTGGATGAGTGTGATGGATTCACAACCGGGTCACGTTCTGGAACGTCATGATATTTACCTCAGCACCAAACTCTTATTGTCTCGGTCTAAAATACGCAAAAGGATAGTAAATTCCAACTTATGTGTGGTGTATATATGGAAAAAATGGGGTTTGCTTTGTCCCTAAGTTTGTGTGAGAGGCCTTTGTTAACAAATGTCATATGAAGATTTATTTATATATAACGTCGCATAATTAATATGTTGGCTTACTTTTCGTCCGATTTTGAGTTCTATTGACTCATCTCACTATCTGAGAAAAACATATAGCCTACCCTACGCGATAAGGCTCGCTTTCACGTTAGACACCCCACTTTATAAAATGGCTCAGTTTCCTGTCAGACACAACGTTATAAAACATTGTTTGTCGCCTTCATCACGTCGCTGAGAGAAAATGAAAGTAAAAAGGAAAGCGACAAACAAGGAGGAAAAGAAAGCAAAGAAAGATTAATGGTGAGAAGGACGGCAGAGGTGAGATAAGACTGTGAAAGTAAATTAGCCTACTACTTCAGCAGCAACTTCCCAATTATAATGCAACTTCTACTACTACTACTGCTACTACTACTGTTAATATTGCTTCTATTTCTGCTACCTATAACAATAATAATGATAAAAATAATAATAATAAATGATAATAGAATAATATTTTACTACTACTATACTGCTACTGCTACTACTACTACTATTCCTACAACTACTACTACTACTACTGTTTTTACTACCACTACTACTGCTACAACAATTACTGCTGCTACTACTACTACTACTACTACCAATGCTGCTACTAATACAACAACAGCAGCTGCTACTACTACATCTACTACTATTACTACTACTACTATTGCTGCTGCTAATAACAATATTACTAATACATAGAAGTTGATTTGACGAGAATCAACTAAGCATTAACATTAAGTTCATTCAAGAGGAGAGTATCAAGACACTTCACCTGAAATTCACTTCTCTTTTGGCCTCTGGTTCTTTCTACTTTTGTAAGTTTTGTTCGCGGTAGCGTCTAGCGTTTTTTTTTTTTTTTTGTCGCTGCTGTTTCTGTTTTTTGCCCCTTAGTCCAGGCCCTTATGTACTCTCGTGTGCAATTGACGGAAAATTTTCCCAACATATGTTTTAAAGTTCACTAGGTCCCCCTAAGTCTAAAAATATATGTTTGGATTTTTTTTCCAGGATACATGGTATTTCACAGGATACATGGTATTTCAGGAAAATATCAAGTATTTTGCCCCCAAACAGCTATTTGGTCAGGGTTGTAAAGTCAATGTGTATATTTAAAGCACCCCTAATTTTAATTATTGGTTCATGAATACAATAAAAAAGTGAACAAAGGCCATAATGACTATAATATCAACCCAATCTGCTTATAATTTTCACTTTAAGAGACAAAAATCTTTACAATGACATTTGTCGGTACATTATTGATTACACACATAAAGGCTCACTGAACTTTTGAAAAGTGATGTTTTGTGGAGTTATGAAAGTGCCTGCAATGTAATTTTGCCATAAGAACACAGGATGTATATGGTTTGCACTGTCCCTAGATACTGATTTCGTTGTAGGAGTACTAAGACTCCACAAATATTGTACTAGTTCTGACTATTTGGTTAAAATGTCTTGGCTTGGATATCCGAGTATTTACCGGAATGTGTCATTATTTCTTGAATGAAATCAGTAGCTGTGACTATGGTTATAGTTCATCAGACATATTGGATCCTTCAGAGTTGTCACTGGGCAAACCGTTTTCAATAGTGTTTTTGCACTATCACCAGAAGACTCACATTTGCACATTTCTGTGCAAAACAGTTTGTGTTGTTTGCCCGAGCACCTTGTTTCACACTGAGATTTGCTGCACTGGCATCTGATGAGTTCTACTATAGCCCGGGCAGCTGGTGGTTCTGATGTGGAATAAGGAGCAAAACCATTGCCTTAAACCTTCCATCCATAATTTGTAGGGTGAGGGAGATCTGGCTTTGCTACAATGTCAGCCTCCCAAACCATCGCTTGGTAATGTGCCCGGAGTGTCATATACTGTTGAGCTCCAGCTGTGAGAGGAAACTTCTCCCCCTCTGCCTGATTCCTACAGAATAACTTCCAGCGTACTTCAGCCACACTTTTCAGTGGAGAACCAGGATCATAGAGCTAACACACAAACTCTTCATATCCTTGCCAAGCTGTATAAATGCTTTTCTCACCTCATCAGGTGCAGCTTTGAATGCTTTCCAGCAGGTGAGCTTGCCTTTTCCTGCAAGTCGACCAGTTTGGTCACAGCCAGTGAATGAGTGAAATATGTTTATTTATTTTTTTTTTATTTTTTTTTTTTTACAGCTAAGAAGACAGTTCAAGGGCGTAAAGAAAAAAAAAAAAAAAAAAAAAAGCCCGCTACTCACTGCTCCTGGATAGAGATCAAAGGAGTGTCCAAAAAGAGAGGTCAATTTCGGGAGGAGAGGTGTCCTGATACCCTCCTCTTGAAAGAGTTCAAGTCGTAGGCAGGAGGAAATACAGATGAAGGAAGATTGTTCCAGAGTTTACCAGCGTGAGGGATGAAAGAGTGAAGATGCTGGTTGACTCTTGCATAAGGGGTTTGGACAGTATAGGGATGAGCATCAGTAGAAAGACGTGTGCAGCGGGGCCGCGGGAGGGGGGGAGGCATGCAGTTAGCAAGTTCAGAAGAGTAGTCATCATGAAAATATCGATAGAAGATAGAAAGATAGGCAACATGGCGGTGGAATTTGAGAGGTAGAAGACTATCAGTATGAGGAGGAGAGTTGATGAGACGAAGAGCCTTTGACTCCACTCTGTCAAGGAGAGCTGTATGAGTGGACACCCCCCCACACATGAGATGCATACTCCATACGAGGGCGGACAAGGCTCTTGTAAATGGATAGCAACTGTGCTGGGGAGAAGAACTGGCGGAGACGGTGCAGCTGCATCTATCTCTCCAAGGATATTGTAAATGCTGGCAACACTGATGAAACGCCTAGATGTCCCTGTGCCAGTGGCAAAGTTTGTATCTGGTATCAGACTGGGAAACCTTCTAACACAGAGTAGCAACACATCCGTGTCTGGAGACTGGATGTACAGTTTAGTTGCATCTCTTGCAGCAGCATATGTGGCATGCAACACAATCTTTGTGTTAGCTTCCTCGTGGGAGCTCTCCAACCGAGTCTATGTCCATTCCGTCCATGTTACTTATCACAGTTTCTTTGTGTGCAACAATCACATGCTTTGTTGAGCCATGGTATTCATCAATTACTTTTTGTGCAAAGTATGAGGTAAGCTGATCCTTAGTGGAATTGTGAGAGAGATAAACTTCTTCATTGTAACTTTTGCGAGTGGAGTATTGTCTGTGACCTTGTAGCACACTGGTGACTGACATCCACTCCGCCTATCTCGTGTTGCCTGCTTCAGTGATGAGGGCAAAATTAATCATATCGATCAAAAACAATGTGGATCTCTTCATAATTTGTGGTTCTCTGTGCCACCTTGGCACAAAAGTAGTTTGCAAGGTCTGAACATGTTTTCACAATTGGAGGCTTTCCCATCTCTTGCACAAGTGCCATGCCATCAATCACTGTACATCTGTGATGATGTGATGGTTGAGGCCTGTCATCAACCCCATCTTGAGCATCCGTGTTCTGTTGAGCATCAGGCTGAATCGGTGATTCAAGAGTGGCCATGAGCTTGCTTTTGTCTAAGGTTGGTTAAAGGTTTCCCTTAGTGTCAAACAAGGATCTTGGGTGTACAGTGAATTCATACTTTCCTAGAGTTCCTTTTACATCAATTTCTGGTATGGATCTGACAACTATCAGGCATCTGGCAAAGAGAGCACGCCCATCTTTGAACTCTACAGTCTGGGACCCTATCCTCAGAGAAGTAGCTGTGTTTGAAGATTTCCACGTGTTTAGCTTCACTTTCTTCATTGGAGACCACAGATTCAGTGTGCTCAGGTTTTTAATGATTTGTATGTGTGCTTCTTGTGTGGACCCATCGTGACAGGCCTTGTTCAACGATGCCACTGAATCCTGAAATTCCTGACACAGCTTTTGGTGATCTTGATGGAAATGCTCATACCACAATGATAAGAGGGCCTGAAGTGTGATTATGTGTGCGGTCATAGCACGTTTGTAGTGTTTGCATTCCAAAATTTGGCGGACTGTGGCTGGTCCATAAATGTCTGCTTTCACCCAAGCATCCTCCAAGCAACTTCCTTCTATGAGGCTGCCTGCTGCTCTAAGGGCTGCCATCATTGTATGAACCTCTCCTAGGCGCAAGATCCATTTGCCCCTGCAATCCTCCCTTGACATTTCAAGTTGTTTGGCTTTTTCATATAGCTGTATGTCAAAGGTAATGACTGTTTTTCGTTCAGGTCCAACAATGGTTGTTGCAATGCCCTGGACTTGTTTGAGAACTGTGAGGAGAGTTGACCAGTCTGAGGCAGGAGCCATTAGCAGAGGTAACATGCGTACCCGAGTCAGAGGCTGGATCTCTGAGACTGTTGAATAATATGCTGCCCAAGGAGGAATGTGTAAAGCTGGCGTCACACAGGGCAAATTTCTTCCAACATGTTGCTCGTTTTTGTTGGTGATAATCGCCAACCAACAATGTTGTTGGCGCCACTATAACCACCTGCCTGCGCCAATACGGGCTGGGGCCGACTACCATCCAGGCCCCTCAAGCAAGCCTACCGACGCCATAGGCGTAAGGCGTAAAAAAAAAATCACACTGTGACCCTGAACACTGTTGTGTTGACGCCGCGCTCCAACAACAACAAACACCACGCCAGCATCTCTCCAGCCACTTTACCATGAATCGGAAGGATATTGAGGATTTAGAAGATTGTGCTGCTGCATTGCACATTATGAAGCATGTGCTACGACTGCAGAAACGCCAGAAGAGGCATTGGGGGCGTCATTGGCTAGTTTGCCAACTCACACATAAGTAGCCTACTCACACATCAAAAAGTAGCGGATTTCAACATGAAGTAGCCCAATACATTTCAGAATTACTCGAAATTTAAGGAACAAGTAGTGGATTAAAAAGTTAAGTAGCGTATAGCCTTCATAAGTCGCCCAATCCGCTACTTTTCGCCCAGTCTGGCAACCCCATGGCCTCGGGGCCGGAGGGCGGTGACCCACCATACAGTCAGTTGAGTGTTATAAATAACTTTACACAGTGGACAAATAAATCACAAACGCATACTTGCACATGTACGTCGGTTTTTGGAGTTTTACCGTCGACAATTTGAGTAAATATGTACGATGATTGATTTTCAATTTACATTTACAGCTTATAGCACGAATGTCATTTGACCCCGTTTCCTCCCAACCAGTCTGACGTCACATCTGTTGTCCATTTTTCCTGACCCGCCAGATCTGTTGGTTGTTGTTCGTTTTTGCATAACAGCCAACAAAAACGACCAACATGTTGGGCGAAATTTGCCCTGTGTGACGCCAGCTTAACTCTTGTGTATTGGCATTTTCAACTGATGATGCTCTCCTGATCATGCATCTTGCCAAAAGCCATGCCATATCTTCTTCTTTGTGATGCAACAAAAGACTTTGTTTTTCGCCAATCTTTAAATCAGCAAATGTTTTAGACTTTGGTTTTGATCTGGTGGAGACATAACAGGGTACCAAATTATGTTCGATGGGAATGCATAAAGACTTTCTAGCACTCGAGGTCTGAATGGGTGCAATGGCTGGCATGTTGTCATCTTCGGACATTTGTTGAAAGACACTTGTGGCTGTTGCATGAGTTGTGTGTTTACCGTCTGGTGTGTCCTCATTGAAATCTGAGTTGTCAATGGCGAAAAATATGAAGCGTCCTTTCACAAGCCCAGGAGGAATATACATTCCCTCATTTGTGTATTTGACGCATATTGCATTTGCAGGCAGAGTTTCTAGTCGCAATATTCTTGAATAGTCCACACTGAGACCATAGGAATGTAGGAAATCAACAAGCTGTCTGCTCCTGGTAGACTGGTGAACAGCAACTCCTATACTAAGCTGTATTGGCTATTCTCTTTGTGTGCGAAATGAAGCACATTCCATTTTTGGAGTATGACTGACTTGCTTTTCAGTCGTGTAGGCCTGCATGATCACATCTGCAATGGTGACTATCTATGGATTTTGTCATCACGATGTTTTGTTTTTCATTTGGGTCCTTGGTCCAACCAGCAGCTACCTTAGAAAAAAGTACAGTTTAGGTGGTACATGGTCATCAGTTGTGATGAGACTTCCCTCAAAGTTCCAACCCTCTGAACATGTTTTTTATTTATTTTTTATTGCAGACCTCAGTATTCTTGCACACTGAAAAATAGTGGTCATGTCATCTGTTGCTTCCGTCTCCAGTGCCTTTCCTACCGCAGCATCCCCTGCAGCCTTCAGAAAGACCCTTTCTGATGCATTTCTGTGGAATGGCTTATCATAATGGACGTCATGGAAGTGTTCATTGATTCCATTTTTCAGTCTTCGCCTGTCATTCTTAGATTCAGCAATGCCATTTGCTGTTTTAATTTCACTGAAGACTTTTTCCAGGTCTGCCATCTGTAAAATTGACCCTTCTTGTAATGCCTCCCCAAGTATACTGAATACTTCAATTTCAGCAAGAACATACTTTTGATGCTCAGTGGAATCTCTTTGTGGCCTTTCTTCATCCTCTGTAGATGTCTTAGTACTTCTTGAAAGTACATGTTCAACATTTGTCATCCAACATTTCAAATAATACTTCACATCAATTGCGTGGGCATCCTTAGGGTCTATAGCAGTGCTAAGGCTCACCTGTAGGTTATCTGAGCTAGACCTTTTTACTACTGCTCGTAGCTTCTCCCCTGCATTAAATGATGTCACCTCATGTAGTTTGTCCTTAGGGTCATTTGTCTGGCAGAAAAAAACAGAGGGAACTTAAGTATGGGGCTGATGATGATCTTGTGAAGGCTCTCTCAGGGACCTCCACTTCAGGATTACTCACCGTTGAAGTAGTAGGTGCTGATGGCCGTCCTGGAAACTGGCTGAGAGAGGGATTTTTCCTGCTTTGCAGTGACTTTTTATAGCGTGACTTTGCTGCCTCCAACATTTTGTTGTGTCATGCATTTGCATATAAATTTCTGTACCAGCTAACAATGTTTTCCTTTAGCTGAGGAATTGTGATGTCTCTAATACGAGCATATACTGTTGGATAAGGATTATCTCCATATTGTGCCCTCTCTTTAGTAAAAGCAAAAAGTTTTTTCATATGAATCAGGAGCTGGAGTTGTAACCAGTGGCCCACTTTGATCACCTTGGCAAATGAGACACAGTTTGTAATCAACACTGAGTCTGGGCTTTTTATGCACTGCAGGAGTTGTTAGCTGTGCCATTGTTGCAAAGGCCTGTGTATTTGTAGGGGTGCAAATCTATGTACATCAGTGTTTTCCTATGACCAGGCCTGGGCTACCAGCAAACAAAATGAATATGAATAAGTAAAGATTAAGTTCAGAAGCTGAGCAAAAGCAAACAACATAAAATTTCTTAGGAAGAAATTAATACTTTGACATATATCAACACATGTTCAAATATAGAGGACACATCACATATGAGGATTAAATAACACTTCAACATTCATTTCAACAACAATTGTTGGAGGGGCTAGACGTTTCACATCTAATGTACTTACAATGTATTAAAATCTGTGTATGAATTGTTTTTATGCAAAATTCTGGAAATAAATACATTAAAAAATAATGAAGTAAAGCATTCAATCAACTTCTAGGATCTTATTGGGAAACAAAATTGCATTCCCAAGGCTCACATAAATATAAAATACTTAACAGCACTTCTGATATTTGTCAAATATCTCTCAAAATCAAGATTTAGAGGTGCTACCTAAATACGCATATTTCAGAGACTAAATACTGAGATAAAATTTCCCAACATACTTTTTCTATGAACCTTAGATCATATAGAAAATGATGGTATATGTTGGAAAAATTTTCCACCAAATGCATAAGCCATAAGGCCCTGGACTAAAAGGCTTATAACAATTGTGAGGAAGGATTAGCATTAGCATTATCCCGTAAGTCTGCCATTATGGAGTCAGCTAAAAAGTTGTTAGGAAGACTGTTTGAAGTAAGTGATGAAGAAGAAGTTTCACCTAGTGATAATGTGGAAACATCTGTAAATTAACAAAATTCACTCACTGACAGACTCCAGGCAGCCATAGACCAGATTCAGACACAATGGAAAAAAGAAATGAATGTAACCACATTTGGAAGGAATTCAGTGTGTTTGAGCCAACTTGGGACAGAACACAAAATTTTGAGAAATTATTCCAGGCTCTCAACTCTGTACCACCAACGTCAGTTGAAGCTGAAAGGGTTTTTTCAGCAGCTGGCCTATTTATTACTAAACTAAGATCCAAGCTCAGTGATCGTAGTATTGACTGCTTGTGCTTTTTCAAAAGTTATTTCATTCGGGTGTATGACTGCGTTTGCATCTGCCTGATTTTTTTTTTTTTTTTACAGGCCATTCCATACTTTAGTATTGAGTGTTTTGAGTCCCATTTCAGTTTTTTTGTTTACCATGTCTGGAGAGTTGGGCCTAAATTCCAAATATTCGACTTATGTTTTTATATGTGCATTGCAGAATTTTCATTGTTTTTTCAGCTTTACCAAAATACCAGATTATATCTACTCTCATTTTTTTTATTTCAGGGCATTTCAGAATTTTCAGTGTTTTGATTAGCTTTTGCAGAATATGATGTCCAAATTATTTTTCAAATGTTATTGAGTATATGCACAGGTTATTCCATAGTTTCATTTTCGGTGTAGTTTACAGTATTGTGGATCATGGTGGTTTGGTGGGGGTCACTGGAGGTAGCCACTGCCACTGGCCAAGCTTCCATATGGATACGGTATTCGGTATACAAAAAATATATTAGCCTAATTCATCTCCGGACCGATTTCTTTTGTGGTGTTACTTAGACACCAGTTCTGAATAGCTATCTGTAATACATTATTCACTCATAAGTCCACGAAGATTTACTAAAAAAAGATGGTGGTATTTTTCTAAGGATGTGAGGAAACAAGTGCTGTAGGTGAAATACCTTCCCCCCCGCTCTCTCTCTCTCTCTCACACTCTCTCCCCTTCAGGATTTCCACCTATACCACTTGTGTCCTCACATCCTTAACAAAATGCCACCATCTCTTTTATAAATTCTTTGTCGACTTATGAGTGAATAATGTATTACAGATTGCTATTCAGAACTGGTGTCCAATATAAGTAAAGAGCATGAAATAGGATAGGAGGTAAGGATAATACGTGAATACTAAATTTTATATATATATATATATATATATATATATATATATATATATATATATATATATATATATATATATATATATATATATATATATATATATGTATATATGCACTCACCGCAAAATAAATCGATGTCCGGAGGTGTATTAGGTTTTTAATGACTGAAAAAAAAAAAATTCCTTCTTCACTATTATATATCATCTGTGAACCATTTCTTCATAACTTTTGCACTGTGACCAGAAGGAAGGAAGTTATGAAGAAGGCCAGCAATTAGAAGCAAGAAACAACAAAGCAATAGCAACGACGGCAAGGCAGAGGAGCGCGGGGTAGTGTTGTTACTTCTAGCACCGAGTGTCCGTTACTAACCGACTTAGTCCGACTATTAAATTTCACACAAGGAACTGGCGTTGCCAGAAGGGGATTATTTTACCATATTGAAAACCTATAAGGTTGATCAGCCGAAATAATAACATAGCGTTTGAGCGTCGGGATATGTAGGGTGCCAAGATTAATTTCTGGTTAGTATGTGTGTGTGTGTGTAAAAAAAAAAAATATATATCTATATATATATATATATATATATATATATATATATATATATATATATATATATATATATATATATATATAGTGTGTTTTGTGTGTGTGGGAGAAGGAGGGTAGATCAAGAGAGCGCGATAATGTTGCCCGCCTATCTCATGAGCTGTTGCGCCAAAGCCCTCCCAACACCCGTCAAGGATACGGAGTCTATGTCTATACATATAAGGAAACTCCATGTCATTTAAAAATACTTACTTCACACTTTCACAGGATAAGTAACTACGTATGATGTAGGTACTACTGAGGTTCATTTACGAATTACGATAGAGCAGGCGTATTAGCAAACATTATATACTATGGGAAATCCCGGGATCCCGGGAAATGTCTTTTTTTTCCGGAATCTCCGGATGATATAAAATCCCAAAAACAGGAAACCCTAGCGGAGGCGATACAGAACGGCCAACCTCGAGGAAACTGATTTAGTGAGAGAGGATAAAGGTTTCCAGTTGAGATTTTCATTTAACGACAGATCGAGGATGTTTATTGTATATGAAGGTGACAGCTGAGTGTTATCGAAGAACAGGGATAAGTGTTTGAAAAGTTACGTGGAGTTGACATGTGGAGAAAGTGAGTTTTTGCCCCAGTCGGAAATGATAGTAAAGTCTGAGGTTAACCGTTTTGCGGCCTCCAGCCTGGAATCATGTAGTTCCTTTTGAGAGGGTCTTCTATCAAAATATGTTGAGTAGTGCAGAGTAGAGTCAGTTAAAGATCATTGATGAATAATAGGAAGAGAGTGGAAGAGGACACAACCCTGCGGGACACCAATGTTAACAGGTTTAGGGGAAGAACAGTGACCGTCTACCTCAGTATATGTAGAACAGCCGGAAAGGAAACTAAAGATAACGTCCATAGAGAAAGATACAAACCATATAAGAGAAGTTAAGAAAGCAGACTCGATCAAATACTCCGAAGAGAGGATGACCCGGAACCCGTGCTGGCGATCAGGATTAAGGAAAGTGGGAAAGATGAAGTAAAATTAGAGGAGATATTTTTGGCTCGGTGCAAGAAATCTCTAGAAGAATTAGAAAAAGCAAGGTTGTGGCACTTTCTACTGATGAAAGTGTTTTTTGGTGGGTCGAATAAGAGATGTGGAAGGATTCTGAGCGGAAATTTAAAGATCATTATTAGCAGGAGTGCGAAGGCTCTGGCACCTTTTGTAAACCGCCTCTCTATCTGCAATAGCACGAGAACAGGCGTGATTTAAAGGCTTTTTAGCATGAGTAGAGAAAGTACGGGGAATGTGTGCTTCCATTCCAGAAACAATCACCTCGATGATACGCTGGGCACACACAGAGGGGTCTCTTTCCTGTAAGAAGTCATCGTTTCAAAGTAAGTCGAAAAAGTACATTATCAGGTCGTCCAACAGAGCTGAACCGAAATGCAAGAAGCATCGCTTCTTCTGTGAGTCCAGAGGCTGTAAAGGAATGATAGAACAGAATACTGAAATAAGGTTGTGGACAGAGAAGCCCGACGGAGAGAACAGTTTAACAGAGTAAGCCGAAGGATTAGAGGTTAGGAAAAGGTCAAGAATGATGGGCGTGTCTCCACGGCGGTCGAGAATACGTGAGGGTGCTGAACCAACTGCCTAGATCATCGAGGAGAGCAAAGTTGTAGGCTTGTTTACCAGGTTCGCCAATGAAAGAGGATGAAAGTCAAAGCTGGTGATGAACTTTTAAGTCTCCTAAGATGGAGATTTCAGTGAAAGGAGAGTGAGTCAAGATGTGCTCCACTTTGGGGTTCTTTTGTTTGTTTTTACAGCTAAGGAAGCAGCTCAAGGGCAACAAAAAGAAAGTGTAGAAAATAAGCCCACTAATCGCTGCTCCTACATGGGAAAAAGTGTAGAGTGGCCAAAAGAGACATAAGTTTCGGGTGGAGAGGTGTCTGATACATTCCTCTTTTTTAAAAAAGGTCAACTTATAGGCAAGAGGTAATACAGACGAAGGAAGGCTGTTCCAGACCTAACCAGTTTAAGAGATGAAAGAGTAAAGATGCTGGTTAACTCTTGCATAAGGGGTTAGGACAGTATAGGGATGAGCTAGAGTAGAAAGTCGAGTGCAGCGGGTCCTCGGGCGGGGGAAGGCATGCAGTTAGCAAGTTCAGAAGAGCAGTCAGCCTGAAAATATCGATAAAAGATAGAAAGAGATGCAACATGACGGCGGAATTTAGGAGGTAGAAGACTGTCAGTATGAGGAGGGGAGTTGATGAGACGAAAATACTTAGATTCTACACTGTCCAAGACAGATGTGTGAGTGGAACCCCCCCACACATGAGATGCATACTGCATATGAGGGCGGACAAGGCCCCTGTACATGGATAGCATCTGGGAGGGGGAAAAGAAATTGCAGAGACGATACAGAACGGCCAACCTCGAGGAAGCTGATTTAGTAAGAGAGGAGATATGGAGTTACCAGTTGCAATTTAGAGTTAAGGATAGACCAAGGATGTTTAGTGTAGAAGGTGACAGCTGAGTGTTGCCGAAGAATGGAGATAGGTGTTTGGAATATAGTGTCGAGTGGATAGGTGGAGAAATTTAGTTTTGGAGGCGTCGAAGGACACCAGGTTCTTCTTGCCCCAGTCGGAAATGAGAGTAAGGCCTGAGGTTAACTTTCTGCGGCCTCCAGCCTGGAATCATGTAGTTCCTGTTCGGTGGGTCTTCTATCAAATGATGTTGAGTAGTGCAGAGTAGAGTCATCGGCGTTAGAATGAATAGGACAGTTCCTTTTGGGAAGAACATCAATGAATAACAGAAAGAGAGTGGGAGATAGGACGGATCCCTGCGAAACACCACTGTTGATAGGATTTGGAGAACAGCGACCGTTTACCACAGTATAGATAGATCGGCCAGAGAGGAAACTGGAGATAAAGGTACTGAGAGGAGGATAGTATCCGTTGCAGGATAGTTTGGAAAGCAAAAATTTGTACCAGACCCTATCATAGGCTTTTGATATGTCTAGCGCAAGAGCAAAAGCTTCACCGTTTCAACGGCTAAGACGATGACCAGGAGTCTTTTAGGAAGGCAAGAAGATCACCAGCAGAACGCCCTTTGCGGAACCCATACTGGCGATCAAAAAGAAGGTCAGTAGTGGAGAGATGTTTAACCTGGTAGCAGCGGGGTTCATGTTCCTTAAAGGCCCCTCTAAGCGAGAAAAATGAGAAAAAATTATCACTCACGCAAGCCAAATCATAATATATATCAACGCATTTGTGATCAGTTTATGCATCATCTATTTTGGAGGGTTTATATCATGGTAAAAATTTGGCCCGTCGCTGCTACACGGCAAAGCCACAAATTTGGCCCGTCGCTGCTACACGGTAAAGCCACAAATTTGGTCCGTTGCTGCTACACGGTAAAGCCACAAATTTGGCCCGTCGCTGCTACCGGGTTAAGAATCTCCCAATTAAGGATTGATTCAAAAGCTTTAGATAGACCAGAAATTATAGCTATAGGACCGTAGTTTGAGAGATTGGAACGGTCAACCTTTTTAGGCACATGCTGTATGTAGGCGTACTTCCAGCAGGAAGGAAAGATAGATGTTGAAGGCAGAGACGAAAGAGTTTGACCCGACAGGGTGTCAGCACGGAAGCACAGTTTTTTTAAGGACAATAGGAGGCACTTCATCAGGTCCATAAGCCTTCTGAAGATTGAGTCCAGATATAGCATAGAAAACGTCATTCTTAATAATCTTAATAACCGCTATAAAGGAGTCAGAGGGGGCATGAGTAGGAGGGATACGCCCAGAATTGTCCGAGTGGAGTTTTTAGAGAGTTTGAGAGAAGAGTTCAGCCTTAGAGATAGATGAGACGGCGTTGCTGCCATCAGGAGTAAGGAGATGAGGGAAAGATGAAAAAGTGAATTTGGAGGAGATATTTTTGGCTAGGTGCCAGAGGTGTCTGGAAGAATTGGAAAAAGTTAGGCTGAGGCAATTTCTATTTATGAAAGTTTTTGGTAAGTCGGAAAATAGATTTGGCACGATTCCGGGCGGAAATGTTAAGATCGTGCACGATTTGCAGGAGTGCGATGGCTCAGGTACCATTTGTGAGCTGCCTCTCCATCCTTAGTAGCACGAGAACAAGCGTGATTGAACCAAGGCTTATCAGCATGAGGAGTACAAAAAGTACGTGGAATGTGTGCCTCTCTTCCAGAGACAATCATCTCTTGTGATGCGCTAGACACACGCACAGGGGTCTCTCTCCGGGAAGTAGTAATAATTCCACGGAAAATCGGAAAAGTACAACCTCAGGTCGTCCCACCGAGCTGAACCAAATGCCAGAAGCATCGCCTCTTCGGTGAGTCCAAAGGCTGTAGAAGAGCGATAGGATAGAATACATAAATAAGATTGTGATAGGAGAAGCCAACAAAGAGATCAGTTTGATAGAGTAAGCTGAAGGATAAGCGTTTAGGAAAAGGTCTAGAATGTAGGGCGTATTATCAAGGCGGTCAGCAATACGCATTGAGTGCTGAACTAACTGCTTTAGGTCGTTGAAGAGACCAAAGTTGTAATCAAAGAATTATTACATAGTCGGTAGAGTTACGTGAGAGATAAACAGCACAGATGTACTTTGTAATAGAGTGACAATGAAGTCTCATTCAGATGGTAGAAAATTCTGAAGAATCAAGATCATGTGCACGAGAGCAAGTGATGTCGTTGCGTACCTTTACGCAACATCCAGGTTTGCAATGAAAGTTAGGATAGAGATAGGAAGAGGGTAGAGAGTAGAGATTCCTGTCAGTAGCCTCCGAGACCTGTGTTTCGGTGAGGAAAAGAAGTTGAGGTTTAGAGAAGGAGAGATGGAATTAGAGTGAAGACCGCGTATTTTGCAGAAGTTAATAAAGAAAAAGTTCGGAGAGCTATCAGGACACCTCTCAGGTTGAAAATGAAAAGGATAGTCCGTTCTGCGGGCATTTGTGGTCTCCCCCAGACAGCGTAATGATATAGGTGTAGCGTGTATGTAGGTGTGGAAAGTAAGATATAATTTGTCTGAAGAGAGCATGCTGATATACATTCTGGAGATGATTAGATAACAGGGAAACTGAACGTGAGGATATATATATATATATATATATATATATATATATATATATATATATATATATATATATATATATATATATATATATATATATATATATATATATATATAATTTTAAATGTGTACGTGTGGTCACCTCATGTGTGTGTGTGTGTGTGTGTGTGTGTGTGTGTGTGTGTGTGTGTGTGTGTGTGTTTATTTTTTACATTGCGGCTTATTGCGCCGGTAGGCTTCTTCCCGGTGGATCCTGATTGTCGGTCCAAGGCTTCTTTCCGGTGGGTCCTGATGGTCGTCCCAGCCCGTTCTGGCGCAGGCGAGTGTTTATAGTGGCGCCATCTTGCATTGGCTCATGCTGCCCTCCCAGAGCTCATCTTTGATCCTAGAATCTAGAGTCCGGGTTGATAGGTGGTCTTCTGGACAGCACGTGGGTAGTTTTAAGCCACTCGGCGGCGGCTGAAAAATCCCAGCTTGGTGGCACCGGGCGGGGATTGAACTCGCGTCCTCCTGAACGCGGAGCCGTTACTCTGAAGACTCAGTCACCGCCTCCCCCAAAGTGTGTGTGTGTGTGTGTGTGTGTGTGTGTGTGTGTGTGTGTGTGTGTGTGTGTAATACATCGAGATCTGAACACGCTCTGGACTCGGGATTGCCAGCCAGTATCACGACACCCTTGTTGTGTGGGAAACGACCAGACTCAGCACATTCGGAAAAGCTTTGAAGATCAAAGTAAACATAGACAAGTTTTCTGTGATCGCACTCGACAGGAAAACTATGAATATGGAAAATATGGCATACAAATATAGCGTAACGCCATCTTCCACCAAATTCAATGCCAGATATTAAGCCACAGTGATATCCCCGGGTCTGATCGTTAAGCATATCAACGACAAAACAGTGAAAGTGAAAACAGCCCTCAAATATCTTAATAGATTGTGGCACTTGACAGAACGGCTTTAACTATATTTAGTAAAGACAAAGAAACTATCCTAGACTACTCACCCTATCCAACACAAATGGCTTCTCACACCAAGATGTTACATTTACAGAGACTACAGAGCAAAGCGCTGATATTTGCCACCGAACAGAAGTATCCGTATCCGGAAAACATGGAAGCACAGCATCGCACACGCAGAGTACAACTTGTCAGCACGAGGACAAGGGAGGCCCCCGCAAGATATGGGAGAAACTTGACCAGCAAGACTATATAAGTTAAAATCACGTCGAGGAGCTCGACGGTAGCACGAACTTGGAGTGAATACGGAAAAGTGGTGGAGAGTGAAATAGACTGCAGTCATGCTGTGAGTGCCAACATATATACAAGAAAAATATTAGATTGCATAATGGATAGTAAGCTTAGGTGGGGTTAGGCTCACAGGAACTGCCTTGCATAGGCCTACCTGGCTCTTGCAGACTTCAAATGTTCTTATGTTCTATTGTAAAAGGAAATACAGTACAAATATATGGCAAGATGCGATAAGAAATTCCTTGGGTTAAATATAAGAGAAAAATGGAAAGGTAACGGTTATTGCCTGTTATATTGGAAAATGCGAAGGGAAGGGGAAGATATAAGGAATGGAACGAGAGGGAAAAGGTAAGAAGATGACAAGAATTATTTGGAAAGTGGGTAAAGGAGGAAGGGACAAGCTTTTTAAGTTGTGTTAAAGGTACATAAAGAAAGCGGAGAGCAGAAGGAGAGGAAAGGAAGCATTGAGAAAAGAGGATATTACGCAGGTGTCATGTGTGAAAAAGACGAGAAAAGAAAAAACGGATAAGGAAAAGATAAGGAAATATCCATGTCTCATAATTTATATTTCCTCGAGGCTTCATTAAATTTACGGAAAGGTGTATTAAAAAGCTGATGACTAATTCCACTCATATACCTCTCTCTCTCTCTCTCTCTCTCTCTCTCTCTCTCTCTCTCTCTCTCTCTCCAGAATGGAGCCACCTTCCTCCTTTTCTCACATAGTTCTCTTTTCTATATCAATTTCTCTCCCTTTCCTCACTCATTCCTACATTCCTTCGCCAATATAGCCCTTTCTTCCCTTCCACACATTCCCTATCTCACGCACATCTTTTCCCTCTCCATGACCTTTAACAAAACACTATCAATTATACCCTTTCTACTTTGCAGGCAACGGGAAGGGCGTGGGTGTGTGGCGTGGTAGGCCTCCTGCTGCACTTCCTCCATCTCGTCTCCTGCTTCTGGCTCTTGGCACTCACCACACGGCTTCTCAGCTCCCTGCGTCAGAGACCCACCCTAAATACGGCCCTCTACTGTGTCTTGGCGTGGGGTGCCTCCCTTGGTCTCGTGGTGGTGAGTAAGGGGACATAACGTAAATGAATGATGACTTGATTGAGAAGTGAAATCAATCAATCAATGGGGGCATACGCCGGTGAACGCGCTATATCATGGCGGAAAATATCGACTTGCTCAAGATAAGAACTCTGGGGCGTCTCCTTGGTCTCATTCACTCGCGATTGTCTCTTACGGAAATAACTCGGTGACCAGGGTCGGTTTATGGGTAGCGTGCCTCATGCCCATATAGCCGGAGTTAGCAGTCATGGACAATGCAGGTCATAAACCTATAATCAGCCTCATATTGTAATCTCTGGTTTGCCGAAAGGACACTCCAGCGATATCATTTGATTATGCGTAGGCACTTAATATAAAAGGTATCAACACGCCTCTTGAAGTCACTATTCAGTGTTCGTGTCCTACAGCCACAAAGAGAGGAAGTACAAGCGACTTGAAGATCCGGATCTTTGTCCTTCTCTACAGGTATCGAAAACTCCATATACTTGTGGTGAGCGAGTCCGTAACACCGTAGACCAAGCTAATCCCAAAGTCAAATAATATAACAAGTCTGGTCACTTCCCGCAAAAATTTCGTCGGGCTCGCGCATGACGTCACGTTGCCCTCAGAGGCGGGGGCCGTTGCGTGGGACAGTCAGTCTGCAACGAGACAGGTTTGGGTGCTCAGCGTTGACGTGGACCAGGATGCCTAATAAATGTTGTGCATCCAATTCTAAACACAAACGTGGAATTGTGATTTTTTTTGTTAAATAAGAATGGTGTACTTTGAGTTAATAAAGAATTAATATAATGACTGAAAAAGGTAGTATTCAGTGGACAAAATAAAAAAAATTCAAGTCACCCATCAATTACTCCGGTTTCTGTCCGCAGGCCATGGAGGATTATTGGTGGAGTCGACATCAGCCCTTAAAAGTGACTCCGCAGAACTATCATTTTTAGGGCCGCAAGGTTGTGGACACCTGTCAAGTGTCAGGTGATATCAGGTCAGGCTGCCCCTTAATGGGCTCGGTCAGGCTGCCAGGTGTTGTCAGGTCAGGTATTTATGAAATAGATCTACCGCAACAATAAATGTACAGTACTCAAAAACACCAACATCATAATGAATGAGACGGGTCTGAGTTAACAACTAAGGTAGTGGACGTGAGCTCTCACCCGGGTATCCTTCATCTTGCGGCAGTTCGGCTGCTCCACCTCAATGAATGGGATTAGCGGGCCGTGCGACTCCACCAATTATACCTCTATGCCTCGGACCCACCGAGGCAACATAACGTCACCTCTTTGCCACGCCTCTCCTGCCCCTGAACAGACTTGTATGATTAGTCTTTGACTAATCCACCGTAAGTCCGCAAGACGTTGTTCTACACTACGCTATCAAGGTATGAAAAAAAACTCCAAGATACCACCTTCCTCGCCACACGCATAAACAGACTGCACTGTTTCATCTGGCAAGCTACAAACACCTGTACCTTGGCCTTGACCCAGGAAACCTGGAGTCCCAAGGGCTTCAACTTATCGTGCTGAGTTTCAAGAGCCATTACCAGAATTTCTAGCGACTCCGCAATAATTATGGCATCACCGGCAAAATCAAGGTCAGTAACCTTGATATTGCCAGCAGATGCTCAACGATAACTCTGATACACAGTTCCCTCTAAAATCTAATCCATAAGTGTTGAAAATCGATGGCGCAAAAACACAGCCCTGCCTCACTCCCGCGTTCACGGGGGAAAAAAAATAAATTGGCAAGCCCCTCCTCACATACACACTCCACAACACATTCAGTACTAGAATACAGCCCTGTCAATAGGCTAACGGTCCTTGGAGGAATCCCGTGGAGTTACGGGAGATCCCGCTGTGGCGCCACGCGCTGTCCCACTCTCACGAGTTGTCCCTCATTGATGCGCAGAACTCAAATGTTTACTAACATAGATTGCTGGCTATCCTCGCTTGTTTCCTTCAAGATGGAGTCAAAACTTCAGACCGTTTTGTTTTTATGAAAAAAATGGCAAAGCTCAAGGCTGATATGAACCCTATAGTTTAGCTGTTATTGAATGAAGAGTATCCATTGGACCTGCCTATCATATTTACTGACATACGAGTGGTGTAGGTTACCACATCAATCACATTTACTGACAAACATTAGAAGTACAGGTTATCAAATTTATCACATTGACTGACATACAACGGGAGCAGGCTATCACATTTATCACATTTAATGATATGCAAGACGTGCAGGTTACACATTTATTACATTTAGTGACATACAACGGGTGGAGGTTAACAGATTTAGTGACAAACAAGGAATTCAGGTTATCACATTTAATGCATTCACATTCACCACACTTACTGATACACAGGACTTATCACATTTACTGACTTACAAGGAATGCGGGAGCAAACTTTAATTTATCATACATTACAAATTCAAATCACATAGATGTCATCGGATAAAGGTTAGTTAGGATGTTAGGTTGCAATAATTCCTTGTCGAACTTCCGTCGATGTTCCACCAGTACGCGAAGCACTAAGATACGGTCAATTGTTGACTTAACCGTCGTGAACCTAGGCAGCAGGTGGATGCGAAATCGCATTAACAATTAATACGTATATCACCTTACTTAGCACATTGAGCAGCGTAATACTACGGTAGATGTTGTAGTCGGGGCTGTCCCCTTTTCCGACTACCAGCTTCCTCTTTCAATCGGAACGAATGGTACCAAACTGCCATACGGCAGTCAAGACAGCATGCAACCCGTGATTCATGGCCTCACCTCCAGCTTTGGGCAGCTCGGCACTAATGTTACAAATACCAGCTCCCTTTACACCCGTAAACCTTGCCGTAGCTCCTCTGATATCGTCAAGAAGGGGTGGGCTTCTGTCAATGGATGGATCAGTATCCACGATTTGCATCACTATCCACGATTTGTATTCCACCAGCCAGAAGCTGCTCACCCGGAAGGTTCGTCATATACAACTGCTCAAAGTACTCAGTCCAACGAGCCCTCCTCCCTTCCATATCTGACAGAAGGCAGCCACATGTTATTCGGATTACTTTCTCCTGAGACGGAAGCTCGGAAAGAAGCTTCATTGCTCGGGAAGGAGGTCGGAAATCATTTGCTTTGAAATGACTCGACATCGTCAGCGATACTCCTGACACACTTCTCTTTGTCTCTCTTCAGGAGAACTGTAGCCCTTTCCGTCAGAGGGTAGGAAAGGAAGGCAAGGGATAAAAAAGGAGCAGAAGCAGTGCTGAGCGGGCCTTTAACTGCCTTTAAGCTGGTTCCTTGACATTAATATTTGATTAAAAACTAAGAGATAAAAATAGAGAAGAAGAGAAAAGAAAGAAAAGTGAGGGAAAAAGCAAAAAAAAAAAAAAGAAAACGAACAGGTAGTGAAAGAAAAATAAAGAAGAGAAAAAGAAGAAAAGAAGAGATGAGATCAGAATAAAGAAAAAAAGACAAAATAAGGAAAAGTATGGGAAGAAAATGAAAAGGAATGGAAGGGAATGGATGAAAAGGGAGAGAAGAATAAAAGATAAGAAAAGGAAGATAAGGAAGAGCGGGGGAAGAGACATATGATTGTAAATATGGAAGGAAAAAATAGGGAATACTGAGTGAGGTATGAAAAAGTATGTCATAAGGGAAATAGTTGGAGGTGGGTGGATCATGAGTTGCAGACGTTATAAATCAAAGAACGTTAATGATTAGGGTAGGGAAAGTGCAAATGAGGGGTTAGTAGATAGAGGTAAAAAATAAAGGAATGAAAGGCGGGTAAATGTAGTTGGATGAATGATTGTAGAGGGATGAGCTGTGGATGGGAAAGATCGAAGAAGGATATGAACATAAATTGTGAAAGAAAAACGGGAATGATCACATATGGACAGAATAATGGTATGGAATGGTTGTTTGTTTGGAGAACGATGGAACAAGTAAGGTACAAGTAGCCTATATAGTAATAGAAAAGGAAGGAAGGAGTTACTTTGAATGATATGGGGACAGTAGTAAATGTGATAAAAAAGTAAACGAATATGGCAAAAAATTATGGTAGAAAAGAGTAAGTAGGAGACGGAATGCATGTGTGAGGCAAAGAATGACTAAAAAAAAGAGGCGCGGTGGTTGGGGGGATGGAAGGCAGGAGTAGGGCAGAGTTGTTAATGGAGAGGCGTGATATATAACTAACGAGGGGTTAGTATGGTATTCCATAACATAGGGAAGTGTGTTGAGGAGGAGAAGAGAAAAAGCAAGTAAGGCATAGAGTGACTGATGGGGATCCTTGTTGAAGGGACAAGCGGGTTACCGATAAATTCCTCGACTTTGAATGCAGCATGTGCCATGACTCCGATCTAAGCGAGATTAATGAAATTAGTTAATTATCGGTTATCAGTAAAGTTAACAGGTAATGCAAGTCAAGGACACTTATATAGAAAAATAATTGATACGTTTTTTTTATTACAGTAAAGGAAGCAGCATAAGGGCAACAACAACAACAAAAATAGCGTAGGAAAAAGCCGGTTAATCGCTCCTGCTACAAAAGGTAAAAGTGAAAAGTGGCCAAAAGAGAGGTCAATTTCGGGTAGAGAGGTGTCTTGATATTCTCCTCTTGAAAGACGTGAAGTCATAGGCAGGAGGGTATACAGACGAAGGCAGGCTGTTCCAGAGTTTACTTGTGAAGGGGATGAAAGAATTAAGGTGCTGATTAACTTTTGCATAAGGGGTTTGGACAGTATAGGGATGAGCCAGAATAGAAAGTCGAGTGCAGCGGTGCCGCGGGAGGGGGGAAGCATGCTGTTAGCAAGTTCAGAAGAGCAGTCAGCGTAAAAATATCGATAGAAGATAGAAAAAGATGCAACGTTGCGGCGGAATTTAAGAGGTAGAAAACTACTAGTAAGAGGAGGAGAGTTGATGAGACGAAGAGCTTTTGACTTTACTCTGTCTAGTAGAGGTGTGTGAGTGGAGCCCCCCAACACATGAGATGCATACTCCATACGAGGGCGGACAAGGCCCCTGTATATGGACAGCATCTGTGCGAAGGAGAAGAACTGAAGGAGACGATACAGAACGAGGATGTTATAGACCGAGGATGTTTAGTGTAGAAGAAGGTAACAGCCGAGTGTTGTCGAAGAATAGGGGATAGGTGTTTGGAAGATTGTGTCGAGTTGATAGGTGGAGATGTTGAGTTTTTGAGGCATTAAAGGACACCAGGTTCCTTTTGGTCGAATTGGAAATAAGAGCAAGATCTGAGGTCATACGTTCTGCAGCCTTCAGTCTGGAATCACGTAATTGCTGTTGGGAGGGTCTTCTGTTAAATGATATTGAGTAATGCACAGTAGAGTCATTAACATAGGAGTGGATAAGACAGTTTGTTATTGAAAGAAGATCATCAACGAACAACAGAAAGAGAGCGGGAGATAGGACAGAGCCCTGTGGGACACCACTGTTGATAGGTTTAGGAAAAGAGCAGTGACCGTCTACCACAGCAGAAAGAGAACGGCCGGAAAGGAAAATGGAGATTAAACTACAGAGAGAGGGATAGAAACCGTAAGAGGGAAGTTTAGACAAAGACTTGTACTAGACCTTGTCGAATGCTTTCGAAATGTCTACCCCAACAGTGAAAGTTTCACGGAAACGACTAAGAGAGGATGACCAAGAGTCAGTTAGGAAAGAAAGGTCACCAGTAGAATGCCCCTTACGGAACCCGTACTGGCGATCAGATAGGTCTGCATATGAATCTTCCGGTTAAGGATATATTCAGCAGCTTTAGAAAGACAGGAAAGTAAAGCTTCAGGCCGGTAGTTTGAGGGATTGGAACGGTCACCCTTCTTAGGCACAGGCTGTATGTAGGCGTACTTCCAGCAGGAAGGAAAGGTTGATGGTGACAGGCAGAGGCGAAAGAGTTTGACCAGGCAGGGTGTCAGCACGGACGCACATTTCTTAGGACAATAGGAGGCACTCCATCGGGCCCATAAGTCTTCTGAGGATTGAGGCCAGAGAGGGAGGGCAAAGAAAACATCATTCTTAAGAATCTTAATAATAGGCATAAAGGAGTCAGAGGGGGGATGAGTAGGAGAAATATGCCCAGAATCATCCAGAGTGGAGTTTTTACAGACAGTTTGAGAGAAGAGTTCAGCCTTAGAGATAGATGAGACGGCGGTGTTGCCGTCAGAATTAAGGAGAGGGGGAAAAGATGAAGAAGTGAAATTGGAGGAGATATGTGTTGGCTAGGTGCCAGAAGTCTCAGGAATACGTAATTAGAAAAAGTAAGGTTGCGGCACTTTCTATTTATGAAAAACTTTTTGGTAAGTCGGAGAATAGATTTGGCACGTTTCCGTGTGGAAATGTAAAGATCATGATTTACAGGGGTGTGAAGGCTCTGGTACCTTTTGTGAGCTGCCTCTCTATCTTTGATAGCACGAGAACAAGCGTGATCAAATTAAGACTGTTAGCATAAGGTGTAGAAAAAAAAACCGTGGAATGTGTGCTTCCATTCTAGAAACAATCACCTCAGTGATGCGCTGGGCACATACAGATGGGTCTCCCTCCTGGAAGCAGTAATCATTCCACCGGAAATCGGAAAAGTACATCCTCAGGTCGTCCCACGAAGCTGAAGCAAAACGCCACTAGCATCGCCTCTTCGGTGGGTCCAGAGGCTGTACAGAAGCGATAGGACAGGATAGGAGAAATCAGATTGTGATCGGAGGAGCCCAACGGAGGGAACAGATTGACAGAGTAAACTGAAGAATTAAAGGTTAGGAAGAGGTCTAGAATGTTGGGGGTGTCCCCAAGGCGGTCGGTAATACGTGTATTGTGCTGACCCAACTGCGCTTGATCGTTGAGGATAGCAAAGTTATAGGCTTGTTGACCAGGCTAGTCAGTGAAAGAAGATGAAAGCCAAAGCTGGTGGTGAATATTGAAATCTCCTAGAATGAAGATTTTTTGCGAAGGGAGAGTGAGTCAAGATGTGCTCCACTTTAGAGTTCAAATAGTCAAAGAATTTTACATTGTTGGTAGAGTTAGTGCGATATAAACAGCACATATGTACTTAGTAATAGAGTGACAATTAAATCTTAGCCAGATGGTAGAAAATTCAGAAGAGTCAAGGTCGTGGGCACGAGAGAAAGTAATGTACTGGCGCACGTAGACGCAACATACAGCTTTGGAATGAAACTTAGGATAGAGACAGTAGAAGTGAACAGAGTAGAGTTTGTGCCAGTATACATGAGTTTCGGTGAGGAAAAGAAGGGGAGGTTTAGAGGAGGAGAGGTGGTGTTCCACATAATGGAAATTAGAACGAAGACCGCGAATGTTGGAGAATTTGATAAAAAAAATTTAAAAATTGAGCGAGTTATCAAGACACTTCTCGGGTCGGCAGCCAAAAGGGGATTCCTCTTTGGGGGAATGTGTTGCTTCCCCCCCTACCCCCCCAGGCGGGTACCCCAAGGCAGAGCTATGTTTCACCATTTTGAATTTATTTTTTTGGGGGGAAATGGTGTGTGTGTTGCGTGTATGTTGTGCTTTTTTTATATAACAAAGGAGACAGCTCAAGGGCACACAAAAAAAGGAAACAATAATAAAAAAAAAGCCCGTTACTCGCTGCTCCTAAAAAGAATCCAAAGAGGTGGCCGAAAGAGGGATCAATTTCGGGAGGAGAGGTGTCCTGATACCCTCCTCTTGAAAGAATTCAAGTCGTAGGCAGGAGGAAATACAGATGAAGGAAGATTGTTCCAGAGTTTACCAGCTTGAGGGATGAAAGAGTGAAGATGCTGGTTAACATGTGCGTAAGGGATTTGGACAGTAAAGGGACGAGCTTTAGCAGAAAGTCGTGTGCAGCGGGGTCGCGGGAAGGGGGGAGGCATGCAGTTAGCAAGTTTAGAAGGGCAGTCAGCGTGAAAATAACGATAGAAGATAGAAAGAGAGGCAACATGGCGGCGGAATTTAAGAGGTAGAAGACTATCAGTAAGAGGAGGAGAGCTAATGAGACGAAGAGCCTTAGACTTCACTCTGTCCAAGAGAACTGTGTACAAAGTGGAGCCCCCCCACACGTGAGATGCATACTCCATACGAGGGCGGACAGTGCCCCTGTATATGGATAGCAACTGTTCGGGGGAGAAGAACTGGCGGAGACGATAGAGAACGCCCAACCTCGAGGAAGCTGATTTAGTGATAGAGATGTGAAGTTTCCAGTTAAGATATTGAGTTAAGGATAGACCGAGGATATTTAGTGTTGAAGATGATGACAGCTGAGTGTTGTCGAAGAATAGGGGATAGGTGTTTGGAAGATTGTGTCGAGTTGATAGGTGGGTAAATTGGGGTTTTAAGGCATTGAAAGACACAACGTTCCTTTTACCCCAATCGGAAATGATAGTAAGGTCTGAGGTTAAACGTCCTGCAGCCTCCAGCCTGGAGTCATGTAATACCTGTTGAGAGGGTCTTCTGTTGAAAGAAGTTGAATAATGCAGAGTGGAGTCATCTGCGTTTGAATGGATAATACAATTTGTTATGGAAAGAAGATCATTGATGAATAATGGGAAGAGAGTGGGTGATCGAACAGAGCCTTGTGGAACACCATTTTTGATAGGTTTAGGGGAAGAACAGTGACCGTCTACCACGGCAGAGATAGAACGGCTGGATAGGAAACTGGAGATAAAGGAGCAAAGAGAGGGATAAAATCCGAAAGAGGGCAGTTTAGAAAGCAAAGACTTGTGCCAGACTTTATCGAAGGGTTTCGATATGTCTAGCGCAACAGAGAAAGTTTCACCAAAACTGCTACGAAAGGATAACCAAGAATTAGTTAATAGAGCAAGAAGATCGCCAGTAGAACGCCCCTTGCGGAACCCATACTGGCGATCAGATAGAAGGTTATAAGTGGAAAGGTGCTTTTGAATCTTCCGGTTAAGGATTGATTCAAAAGCTTTATATAGACAGGAAAGTAAAGCTATAGGGCGGTAGTTTGAGGGATTGGAACGGTTACCCTTCTTAGGCACAGGCTGTACGAAAGCGTACTTCCGGAAAGCAGGAAGGAAAGGTAGATGATGATAGGCAGAGACAAAAGAGTTTGACCAGACAGGGTGTCAGCACGGAAGCACAGTTTTTAATTAAGGACAATAGGAGGCACTCCATCAGGTTCATAAGCCTTCTGAGAGTTGAGGCCAGAGAGTGCATAGAAATCATTATGAAGAATCTTTAGAATAGGCATAAAGGAGTCAGAGGGGGAATGAGTAGGAGAAATATGCCCAGAATCGTCCAGGGTGGAGTTCTTACAGAAAGTTTCAGTGAAGAGTTCAGCCTTAAAGATAGATAAGACGGCAGTGCTGCCGTCTGGGTTAAGAAGAGGCGGGAAAGAGGAAAAAGTGGAACTGGAGGAGATATTTTTGGCTAAGTGCCAGAAGTCTCTGGAAGAATTAGAGAAAGCTAGGTGTTGACATTTGTCATGGATAAAGGAGTTTTTGATAAGTCGAAGAAAATCGATTTGGCACGATTCCGGGCAGAAATGTAAAGATCATGGTTAGCGGGAGTTCGAAGGCTCTGGTACCTTTTGTGAGCTGCCTCTCTATCTTTGATAGCGCGAGAACAAGCGTGATTAAGCCAAGGCTTTTTAGCATGGGAAGTAGAGAAAGTACGTGGAATGTATGCCTCCATTCCAGAGACAATCACCTCTGTGAAGCCCTGGGCACACACAGAAGGGTCTTTCTCCTGGAAGCAGTAATCATTCCACGGGAAATCGAAAAAAGTACATCCTCAGGTCGTCCGACCGAGCTGAAGCAAAATGCCAGAAGCATCGCCTCTTCGGTGGGTCCAGAGGATGTACAGGAGCGATAGGACAGGATACAGAAATAAGGTTGTGATCGGAGGAGCCCAACGGAGAGAATAGTTTGACAGAGTAAGCAGAAGGGTTAGAGGTAAGGAAGAGGTCTAGTATGTTGGGCCTGTCTCCAAGACGGTCGGGACTACGTGTAGGATGCTGAAACAACTGCTCTAGATCATTGAGGAGACCAAAGTTGTTGGCTTGTTCACCAGACTGGTCAGTGAAAGAGGATGAAAGCCAAAGCTGGTGGTGAACATTGAAATCTCCTAAAATGGAGATTTCAGTGAAGGGAGAGTGGGTCAAGAGTGCTCCACTTTAGAGTTCAAATAGTCAAAGAATTTTACATAGTTAGTAGAGTTAGGTGAGATAAATAGCACAGATGTATTTAGTAATAGAATGACAATGAAGTCTTAGTAAGATGGTGGAAAATTCTAAAAAGTCAAGGTCGTGGGCACGAGAACAAGTGGTGTCGTTGCGCACGTAGACGCAACAGCCAGCTTTGGATTGATATTTAGGACAGAGATAGTAGGAGGGAACACAGTAGAGAATGCTGTCAGTAACCTCGGAAACCTGTGTTTCGGTGAGGAAGAGAAGCTGAGGTTTAGAGGAGAGATGGTGTTCCACTGAATGAAAATTAGGACGAAGACCGCGAATGTTGCAGAAATTGATAAGAAAGAGGTTCGAGGGGTTATCAAGACACCTCTCAAGTCGGCAGCCAGAAGGGGAGTCCTCCCTGGGGAATGTTTGATTTTGGGAAAAGGTGTGTAAGTTGTGTGAATGTAGTGTGGTGTGGATAGAGAGAGGATCTGTCTTTAGAGAGCATGCTGAATTACTCTCTGGTGTTGATGATACAATAGGGAAACGGTTAGTGAGGACATGGGAAGGGTCTTTAGAGGGCTTCAGCACCCTCATCTTTTCCCATAATATATACGTCACCGGGAGTGGCTTGCGCCCGTTCGATATGTTTCTTCCTACCTACTCCAGCTTAGTGGAAATAAAGAGAATAATATTTTTAGAGAGCATCCTGAACTACTCTCTGGTTTTGTTGAGACAATAGTGAAACGAAAAGTGAGGACAGGGGGAGGGTCTTTGGGGAGCTTGCAAGACCCTTTTCACTTCCCGTATATACCCCACCAAGAATGGTCTACGCCCGTTTCGGTAGGTGTCTTCCTAACTACAGTACCCTATCGAGTTTCGCGCTATCCGAGTTTCGCGATCCACGAGTTTCGCGGTTAGTAGTTAGTACCATCCCGACTTTAGCGCATTATCACCCCGAGTTTCCCGCTGCTTTGACATGTATGGGTCACGCCTACTTACCACTGGCGTCACGCACACTACCTTAAAAAGTAGTATCACACTGGACGTTTTCCTCCAAACATTGTGATATGGCAAGAGAGAGAGAGAGAGAGAGAGAGAGAGAGAGAGAGAGAGAGAGAGAGAGAGGGACTTATTAACATGTTAACCGCGTTTGAACTTCCCGCCGCCTCCTCCCTGTCGCATTTGGTTCAACTCGGCGCAGCTTCAATACCACGCGAGCCCCCGACTCGAGAGGAGGTGTGTAGCTTCACTCTGGTTATGAGCCCCTCTCGTGAAAGATGAGATAGAGAGGATGAAAACAAGGAGAAAGGAGAAGGGTGTGGGGAAGGAGGGTCAGAAAAGAAAGTCAGGTCAGGTCAGGTCCATACTTGTCACACACACACACACAGATGGTGAAATAAGAAGGATGTGGGGAGGATGGGGCAGAAAGGAGAGTCATATCAGGGCTTTGGTCAAAACATAACCTGACTCAGGTCAGGTCATGTCCTGACTTGTCACACACACACACACACACACACACACACACACACACACACACACACACACACACAGAAGGGAAATGAGAATTGTGTGGGGAAGGAGGGGCAGAAAGGAGAGTCAGAACAGGGCTTTGGTCAGGATATGACCTGACGCAGGTCAAGACATGACCTAACTCCCTTCTGCCCCTCCCTCCACCCACCCTTCTCATTTACCTTTCTATTAATAAAAATAATGATAATAATAATAATAGTAATAATAATAATAAAAATAATAATAATAATAATAATAATAATAATAATAATAATAATAATAATAATAATAAAAATAAAATACGTTTTATTCCAGTACGGCAAGCGTCAGGCTGAAAATTTACATTTTAGAAATACATTTAAGTAAATTTCGCTAACGGGAACAAGTACAAAAAGAGAAGGGGGATGGAAAACGTGGGTCAGACTTGTCTCTAGGAAAAGTAGGGGTGATGGGAGGGGTTGCCTGGGATGGAGTGCAGTGTGGTGGTGCCGGGGGGAGAAAAGGGGCGGATTCTTCCAGATGGCGGTGAGGTCAAGTGCGAAGTTAATACGCAGGTAGGATCTAGGTTCAGGTGACAGGTCCCAGAAGGATGCAGGTGGGCAGTATCTGGAAGGTCACTCAGGGATACCCAGGCTTAGTAAGGAGGTGCTAAGCCTGGGGCGGCGAGACACAGGTGGTGGTTGCTGGCCGGTTGGTTGTCATATCTGTTTCTCGGAACAAGTGCACAGCGTTAAATGAAGGTGCCGTACATCTTGCCCCAAACCTGAGTGACGAGGCTGCCTCACTGCCTGCCACCTGAACTGACCTTCCTCTGCTGCTGGGTGATTTCCTCCTCCGGAGCTTGGGCGTGTCCTCGGTGTTGTGTTGGCAACAAAACTCTCACTACCCTTCCAGCACCACTAACACACTGCACTCACTGTCCGTCTGTATAATGTCACAACATTTCACGAGTGTTCTTTGTAATAATGAGTACCTTGAAAACAATGGGAGGGGGCAGGGGAATGGGGAGCGAAGGAGAAAAAAAGAAAAAAAGGAAAAGGGTCAACAAACTGACCATGTGGCTGCTATGGGAAGCGCCATGTGACACGTCTTGACCCCGTGAGGGTCGAGGTGTGTGTGTGTGTGTGTGTCATGACATGACTCTCCCTTCTGCCCCTCCCCCCCACACCTTTCTAATTCCCCCTTATGTGTGTGACGCACACCCGGAAAAGTTGCCGGTTGCCCAAGCAACATCTGTGGTCATATGCCGGAGAGAGACAGAAGGGGAAGGAATTATAGGAGAAGGGAACATATCCTAGGAGACGGGACACAACGCCCTATTAATACCTGGTACCCATTCACTGCTGGGTGGACAGGGGCGTTGGGTATCGGAAAAGCCGCCCATTTTTTTCCCCAACACTAGGAAGGCTAGGTGTTTGCGTCTCCGTGAGGTCTCTAGTTTCCGCTCCCAGCATATCATACTCCGCCCTCAACTGACTGCTGGTTGTTGTGTGATATGAACTAAGACCTTGGGTGGACGGCTGCCGCTACCAGGGGCGTGGGCAGGTAAAAAATGACGTCGTTTAAGGCCAGGAGTTGTGGGTGGAGGGAAATCATCTTGGAACGAAAGCCTAATAGTAGTCGCACACGGATAATTAACAATGGAGGCGATTCTTTCTGTCGAGATGTTGACGCCCTAATGTTTTTAGAA